>NC_057814.1:427782934-427783529 GCF_018294505.1 Triticum aestivum | reverse complement strand
CCGCACCCTCTCCCCCGCACCCTCCCCAGCCCGCTCCACCGTCACAAATGAATGCAACTAAATTTGCAAAAAAAAGCAAATTTGATTATATTTTCAAATAACAAATTTGATGATATTTTTTAAAAAATCATTACTGTTTTTATAAAAAAAATATTACTGTTATGATTTAAACAAGTTTGAACATATTTAAACATAAATAAATATCAAACAGCATTTTAAATGCATAAAAACAAAAATTGGGGAGCCTGGGAATCGAACCCAGGACCTCCTAGTGTGTGTGCTGCGTGCTGACCAGTCAGGCTAGTGGGCGTGTTCTGATGGAGATAGGGTTATGTGGAATATAACCTGACCAGTCGGGCTAGTAAGTAAAACAAAATTCTAATGGCGCACCAAGGGGAGGTGCGCCATTAGAATCGACGTACTTATGGCGCACCAGGGGGAGGTGCGCCATTAGAATCGACGTACTTGTTCCCCTCGCACTGTGGCCTCCCTCCCTCCCTCGCCAGATCCCCCACTCGACCCCAACCGTACGCCGCCGCCCCCTTGCTCCGCCCCCTCCGTCCGCCGCGCCTGCACGCCGTCCGCCGCTGTGGTC
>NC_057814.1:427764354-427782238 GCF_018294505.1 Triticum aestivum | reverse complement strand
CAGCAGCCGGCGAGCGCGGCCCCGACGCGCCCATCCCGCCTGCCCCTGCCGTCCTCCGCCACCGGCCCCTGCTCTCCTTCGACCGCGGCGAGCGAGGACCCGGACGAGCTCGGACCCCGACCGCGACCCCTTTGCCGACCCCGACCCCGACCCCTCCGGCGACCAGGTACCACTCCTCCTTCCTCCTTCCTCCCTCTCTCCACCATTCCCCATTCCCTCCCTCCCTCCCCTCGACCGTGGCAGTGTAGGTCATCTGACAGGGTAGTCCATGGATTCAAACTAGCTAAAGGAGATTCAAACTAATGGAAGTGTCATGTGAACTCTAGAGCTCTGTCACCATCATTCAACACTCTGCTTGCTTGCATGATACTCCTATGTGCTACTGCGGTGGCTGCTTTGTAATTACTAGTGCAGTGCTGCTGTTTAACCAACCTGACGGATCCTCCAACATTCATCTTACTTACTCACGCGCAGCTTACTGAAAAAGTGCAAGAGCTGCAGAGGGACAAGGAGATACTCAAGACCAACCTGAACAAAGCAGAGGAGGAGGTACGATACATACCGAACCTCTCTTGTCCTTGCAACTGCAAACATGTTCTGCACCTGTGACTTTTATCGCCTTCTCAGTGAATGTCAATAGATTTGTGCGAAACTAGCGTGGTTCTGACGGTTAGAAGTTTCTTGTGTGTTTCCATTCAAGGTTAAGTTGTTGTTTGAGGAGAACAGAGCCCTCGACGAAGCAAACAAGAGGCTGATGTGCTTGCTGGAGAAGGAGCAGAAGCATCGGTCCGAAAGAAAGCACTCCGCCAGTAATTCCACCAAGGTAAAAAGCACCAACCAACCAACCATAAAGCTCACACAAGTGTGTACTACTGATTTAATTTAATTTAGTACACGCACACACACAGGCAGTAGAACTGTTAGTTGAAACCATGAATTACCCTGTGCTGCTGAAGATGAGTAGTTGTAGGAAGATGATGCCCTAATGGAAGTGACATGAGTATTTGGCCTGCCCATCATGTTTGTTGGTTGTTTGCTGTCATGTTGTTATTACTTCCATTAGGGCATCTGTTGGTTCATTAATCTTAAGCCCATTATTCCATGGAATAGCTGAACTATAATACTATTATTCATTTATGATAGTTTGTGAGATACAGAAATAGATAAATTTAAGTTTGTAATGGCTAACAGCCAGACATGTGAATCTGTTCTTGATACTCCTTTTCCCTTTTCTTAGAATCATCATATACAAATTTTTTCGCTCAAGTTCTTCAGTACATCATATAATATAGAGAAGTGCAGATCAAGTGGTGCAATCATATATATCTGGCCACTTATTTGCTCCAATGGCACAAACTTGAGCTGCTAGCATAAAAAGTGTTGCAGGCGACAGACAGTGAGGAGCTACTGTCAAAAACTTGAGCTACTGTAAAAAAATTCAGTTATGGCATCTAGAATTATGTCAGTTTTGTTTTGTAACTAGAAGACCAAAGTGTTAGGAATTCTGTCCAAACTGCAGTTTTCAGTATTCTGTCCAAACTGAAAATTGTTAAAAAGACCACGTGTTTTTTGGTCAAAATGTGCATGTAAAACTGAAATAATCAGTCATAAAGAATATCCTCAAGACCATGTGTTTCTTGGATTTCTGTAATGATGATGGAACATTATGAAGCATTGTACTCCAGTGTGTATGAAGGATACAAAAAATTTAGCAACTTCTCTGATTTTATAAAGTTGTTCTTATATGGGTGAAACTTCACTTGTTTTTAGGCTAGTGCAGGGTGTTGCTTTATTGTGATGCCTCTGAATTACTTGTGATCACATTGAGAAAGACTTGCAAAGATGATGATCATCTTTTACAGAAAACAATTTCCGTAAACACGTCAGTAACTTTGCTAGTTTGCTGGGTTTTGTCTCCGACCATTGTGTCGTGATGAATTTGCAGGTACCCCGAGAGGCCCTTGAGTTTGCTGGAATGTCGATTAACTTCCGTTCCGGCAAATTCGGGTACTCCATATGTCCTATTTTCAGCAAAGGTCATGCTGAAATTTTCCGTGAATTTTAGCATGACTTTGCTAAAAATAGGACATATGGGGTACTTGCGACTAATGCATGGGCCGGGGTATCTTAGTACTTAGTTAAGTAGGATCAACTGCCCCGCCATTCTTGCTGCATTAAACCATAGGTGGCAATAGAGCCAAGTGATTACGCCCAACTTAGAATTCTCCTTAGCATCGATAAACCCTAGATGATAAACCCAACATAGGTGGCAATAGAGCCAAGTGATTAGTGCCAAGTGATTAGGCCCAACCTAGGGTGCCTCGGCATCGATAAACCCTAAATGATGAAAACTTAACTTAGCATTTAGGGTGCCTCGGCGTCGACAAACCCTAAATGATGAAACCTTGGCTTCTATAGGGTGCCTTGGTGTCGATGAGAACCTAAATGATGTACGCTTAGGATTTTAGGGTGCCTCGGCGTCGACAAACCCTAAATGATAAAAGCTTAGCTTTTAGGAAGCCTCGGTGTCGACAAACCCTAAATGGCCACGTATCTCGACCCGGACCGTGACTCCAAGATAGACTACACAAATATCAAGAAAGTTCTTGATGATGCTCTCCCCGGCTACGCCGCATCTGGAGGCACCTTTAAGAGGTCAGTTCGTAGGTATGGCAGGCACGTGTTCACCCACAATACGACGTTCCCCTGCGTCAAGCAGCCGCCTGGCGGTCAGAAGGATGCCTACTACGCCCTCCATCACATGCGGGCGATCGTGCGGGACCATAATCACCTTCTGCTACCAAATAATCTCAAAGATTGGGCCGCAAGCTTGGCGGCAATCCAGGACGCGGACATCCGACAAGAATTCTTTCGTATCCAGTCGGAGTTTGCAGAAATCATCCATCAAGATGTCCTTCATACCTCGGGGCAGTTCTACCTCAAATTTCAACCGTCCAACAGCGAGATAGACACAACGCTACAAAAGCAGGCTGACAACGCCCGCGACTTCATGACCATCACGACAGACGGCGGCTTCATCCACGCTCCGGTCCCATGAGTCGAGTCGAAAGTTGTGATGCTATGTGTAGTTCTGAAACATTCATTAGCTCATGTTGTAATTAAACTTTAGTGAACTTGTATGTCTCTTTGGTTTGGACAGTCGTTCAACTTAGATGTAATCGATGCTATTTGTTAGTAGGACCATGAATCGTGCTATTAATGTCTTGATTTTCTCTTCCGATCCTTTTGTTGCATACTTATATATTGCTTATGTATTGTCTGTTGTTTGGCTAGTGCATAGAGATGCCGTCGTATGTCGTGTACAAGGGTAAGGTTCCCGGAGTCTACGACGACTGGGAGGAGTGTCAGAGACAGGTTCACCGTTTCAGCGGTAACAGTTACAAAGGGTACACCACTAGGGCGGAGGCGGAATCTAGATATGCGTGCTATCTAGCGGGAGAGAGGAGGGAGCGTTGGAGGAACCGGATGAAGACCAGTTTCATCGCGATGATGCTCATCGTGATGACCGCAGCTCTCTTCTATGTGATGGTATTTTAGATGATCGATATCGACTTGTAATGTGAAGACAAACTCGCTACTCGCGGCCTCGAGACTTGTAATGTTCTATCTTCGTTCGGTCTTTTGAATTCGGGGACTAATATGATGAATTGTATTCGGAGACTAATCTTCTATTGTATTCGATGAATCTGCTGTTGCTATGTCCTGCTGCTTATATTCTGTCCAATAATATATTTTGTAATCTGTGCAAAAATCAGAAAAGAAAAAAAAATCCCTAATATACATACTAATGGCGCATCATGCCAACGTGCGCCATTAGTATGCCAAAGGATACTAATGGCGCATCTCAGAGTAGTGCGCCATTAGTATGCCAGAGGGTACTAATGGCGCATGACCCAGCAGTGCGCCATTAGTATGCCGAAGGATACTAATGGCGCATCACACTGCAGTGCGCCATTAGTATGGCAAAGCACATGGGTATATATGGCCCCCTGGGAGGCATACTAATGGCGCACCGTGGCCTATACTAATGGCGCACTGCCCGATGCGCCATTAGAGTACCAGATACTAATGGCGCACCAGCGGTGCGCCATTAGTAAAAATTACTAGTGGCGTGATGCTAGTGGCGCACCAGTAGTGCGCCATTAGTAGGCAAAACTGGTGCGCCACTAGTAAGCCTTTTTCTAGTAGTGCGTCGTCCACCGCCCTGGTGCTCTCAGCGCTGCGTGGTCAACGTGGTCAAGGAATGACTTCCATCGGAAGAGTACTATACGTGGAGAGGCTGACAGCTGGGTCCACGGCCGCAGCAAGGAAGTGCCTCCTTATTATGCGCAAAATAATTATTCCTCCACCTGACAGCAGGGACCCACCAGACGGGCCATCGTATTTCACGAAAAAAAACATTTCCCCCTTGACTGCTGGGACCCACCAGCTACATCTTCGCACGCAAGGAAGTGCCTGACAGTCGGGACCCACCTGGTCGAAGCGTATGTAGTGTTGTCATTTCGGTCGCGAACGTGTACGTACATACTGGTCAACATAGAGGCACGCACGTGTCGTAGTAGAGGCGCGTACGTAGCATGTACACGTACTTACAGCGGCCAGGGTGCAAGAAAGTAAATATGGCCACGTACGTACATACGGGCGGGGTCTTGAACACCTACTCGCGCGTACGTACGGCCAGGGCTCGTGTACATGGCTGGGTCGGAACGGAGAAACAGCGTCGTCGTCGTGTTCATGGCGAGGCAACAGAATGCGTTGTGTTCATGGGGAGGCAACGGAACGCGTGGGAGCCAACCGGTTTGGACGGAACAGCCGATGGAAACAAGGCCTGGCGTACCGCAGAACGGAGGAAACGGCCTTGTGTTCGACCGGCCATGTTCGAAACGGGATCCTGTTCATCGGGAGGGGTCTGGCGTACCGCAAAACGGAGGAAACGGACCTCCTACGGTCGAAACGGGGGTCCTGTTGATCGGGAGGGGTGTGGCGTACCGCAAAATGGAGGAAACGGACTTATGTTAGAGCGCTACGGTCGAAACGGGGGTCCTGTTCATCGGGAGGGGTGTGGCGTACCGCAAAACAGGACTCCACGGGATACTGTTCATCTCCACCGTCGACCCCCTCTAGCCTCCACGGGCTACTGTTCATCCACCGTCGACCTCCTCCAGCCTTCACCTGCGACTGTTCATCCACGGGCTCCTGTTTATGCAGCCTCCACCGCGCGCTACTTCACCGGCTACTGTTCAACCAGCCCTCTCCACGGGCTCCTGTTCAACCACCCCTCCACAGGCTACTGTTCATCCCGCCCTCCACCGTCTACTGTTCATCCTGCCCTCCACGGGGTGGTCCTGTTCATCCAGCCCTCCACGGGGTCCTGTTCATCCAGCCCCAACTGGCTCGATCGATCAGGGTCCTGTTCATCCAGAGGCAACACCACGGGGTCCTGTTCATCCACCCCCACCGGGAACTGTTCATCCAAACCCCCCCAACAACGCTCACTATTCATCTAGAGGCAGCATCGATCGGCTTCTGTTAGCAGCAGCAGCGAAGGAATCGCTCGATCGGGTTCAGTTAACAGCCATCAATCGATCGCTCGGGTTCAGTAACGCGTAGCCTGCAGTGCAATCGCTCGGGTTCAGTTAGAGCCCAACGCCTCGCTCGGGTTCAGTTAGAGCCCAACGCCTCGCACCCACGCGCGTGCGTGTACGAGAGAAACGCGCATCGCTCGGCCCTGGCCACCCACCGTAACCGGGAACACCCCGATATTTTCCTCGCCCTCGCTTCTACCACAGGTTTTTTCGTCATGGACGGTCCAAAGAATGTCATGCAGCTGCGTCTCCGGCCCGCCCAGGACGAAAAGCCCATTTTCTGTCATGATTTTTTGTCATAGAAGTAGGACCCCACCACATCTATGATGATACCGTGTTTTGTCATAATTATTGTCATAGAAGTGTCATAAGTATGACAGAAAAAAATTTCGTTCGGCCCAAAATGTCACGGATGTGTCTTTTTTTGTAGCGAAGGGGGGCGCCCCCCTTGGCTTGGGGGGAAAGCCCCCTCCCCTTGGCCGCCGCCCCCCCCCTCTAGATCTCATCTAGAGGGGCCGGCCCCCTTCCCCCTTCGCCCTATAAATAGGTGGGAGGAGGGAGGGCAACAGGACCTCATCCAAGGCGCAGCCCTCCCCCTCTCCAACACCCCCTCCTCCTCCATTGAGCTTGGCGAAGCCCTACCGGAGAACTACAAGCTCCACCACCACGCTGTCGTGCTGCCGGAGTTCTTCCCCAACTTCTCCTTCCCCCTTGCTGGATCAAGAAAGAGGAGACGTCCCCGTGCTGCACGTGTATTGAACGCGGAGGCGCCGTTGTTCGGCGCTTAGATCGGAATCAACCGCGATTTGAATCGCTGCGAGTACGACTACTTCATCCGCGTTCTTGCAATGCTTCCGCGTCGCGATCTTCAAGGGTATGAAGATGCAATCCCCTCTCTCTCGTTGCTAGTCTCTCCATAGATTGATATTGGTGATGCGTAGAAATTTTTTAATTTCTGCAACGATCCCCAACACAAAGGATTTTTTTTCATAGTGACAAGTGACAATAAATCTCAGCATTTAATATAAATGTTTCCTTACCAAATTCCACTCAGCAAAGGCACTTCACTCTCCAACAACGGCACCAGAAAAGAGTCTTGATGACCCACAAGTATAGGGGATAAATCGTAGTCCTTTCGATAAGTAAGAGAGTCGAACCCAATGAGGAGCAGAAGGAAATGACAAACGGTATTCAGCAAGGTGTCTTCTGCAAGCACTGAAATTATCGGTAACGAGTAGTTTGGTAGCAAGGTAATTCATAATGAGTAAGAAGTAACAAGTGTAACAAAGGTGTAGCAAGGTGGCCCAATAATTTTTATAGCAAAGGACAAGCCTGGACGAACTCTTATATAAGGCACAACGTTCCCGAGGACACATGGAATTATGTCAAGTTAGTTTTCATCATGCTCATATGATCCGCGTTCGCTACTTTGATAATTTGGTATGTGGGTGGACTGGTGCTTGGGTGTTGTCCTTACTTGTACAAGCCTCCCACATCTGATTAACCCCTCTCGCAAGCATCCGCAACTATGAAAGAAGAATTAAGATAAATCTAACCATAGCATGAAACATGTGGATCCAAATCAGCCCCTTACGAAGCAACGCATAAACTAGGGTTTAAGCTTCTGTCACTCTAAAACCCATCATCTACTTGCTACTTCCCAATGCCTTCCCCTAGGCCCAAATCATGGTGTAGTGTCATGTAGTCGACGTTCACATAACACCACTAGAGGAAAGACAACGTACATCTCATCAAAATATCGAACAAATACCAAATTCACATGATTACTTATAACAAGACTTCTCTTAGGTCCTCAGGAACAAATGTAACTACTCACAAAGCATGTTCATGTTCAAGATCAGAGGGGTAATAAATATCATTAAGGATCTGAACATATGATATTCCACCAAATAAACCAACTAGCATCAACTACAAGGAGTAATCAACACTACTAGCAACCCACAGGTACCAATCTGAGGTTTTGAGGCAAAGATTGATTACAAGAGATGAACTAGGGTTTGAGAGGAGATGGTGTTGGTGAAGATGTTGATGAAGATTGGTCCTCCCACAATGAGAGGATCATTGGTGATGACGATGACTTCGATTTCCTATTCCCGGAGGGAAGTTTTCCGGACAGAATAGCTCTGCTAGAGCCCTAGATTACTTCTGCCCAGGTTCCGCCTCGTGACAGCGGCGCTTCGTCCCGAAAGCCTCCTTATTTTTTTTCTAGGTCAAACCCCTCCATATAGCAGAAGATGGACACCTGGGGCTAGCCAGGGGGTCCACAAGCTCAGGGGCGTGCCCCTAGGCTTGTGGCCACCTGGTGGGTCCCCTTCTGATCTTTATTCGCCCAGTATTTTTTATATATTCCAAAACAATTCTCCATAAAGTTTCAGGATATTTGGAGTTGTGCAGAATAGGTATATCATATTTGCTCCTTTCCAGTCCATAATTCCAACTATCAGCATTCTCCCTCTTCATGTAAATCTTGTAAAATAAGAGAGAGAAAGGCATAAGAATTGTATCCTAAAGTGTCATAACAGCACATAATGCAAAGAATATCAACATAAAAGCATAATTCAAAATGGACGTATCACGGGGCTTTCGCCTGGTAGCTCAATAGAGGCCCCTGGGACAACAGCGACGAGCACAGACCTCCATATCCAGGTCTGGACCCCGTCACCGCTAGCGACAGAGAATGTGCCCTAGCCACCGACACTACACCCGTTGTCACCCCCACGACCAAGAGGCATAGTTACCACCGCCACCATGATGACCATCGGAGAGCCAAACATGGGGACCGCCATCCGGGGACGCCGCCCCGGCATCCAAAATCTAGAGACTACGCCAACCGTCCACATCTCGACACTTCAATAGGAAGAGTACGTAGCAGGCATCTCCTTCCAGTACTCGCCCGACATCAGTCGTCGGGTCTGGGTCAAAGCCTCCACAGTAGGGCACATCAACACCTCCATCCCCAACAAGTCCTGGTGGATCAGGGGGGCTACCCTAAGACTGCGATGGCCCCGCCAAGCAAACCCCGGCCAAAGCCCATGGCTTGACCCCGGCGAGTTCTCAAGACACCAAGTCTGAGGCCACCAACATTGATCCAACCAACGACGTAGCGGCGTCACGACCATCACCGTCATCCACCATGCTTGCGAAAAAAGGAACTTGCAGCTCGCAGACACATCCGGGGACACGTCCCACCTCTCCTAGCCGGAGCATTAGCCCCGATCCGCCTTCGGCCCATTTCTCGTCCGCCCGAGAACGGACCCTAGATCCTCGCCTGCACCGCCATTCGTTCGGTCGACACCAACAACACCCGCCCAGCCCCGCGCATCGTCGGCCCGGAGATGTCCACTGTGCCGCTTGTTGGACTTCGACTGCCATGCCTACGTAGCTATCACAAGCTTGCCACGCTGTGGCCCTGAACAGCCGCCCAAGGAGCGGGAAACCACCACCGCCGAGATGCGGTACAATAACGTCCGACCCGCGTCGTCGGCCGGCCAGATCTGGTTGCCGCTGCGTAGTCACACCCCACCCTCCAAGCAGCCCCTCAAGCCGACGTCTGTACCGGACTGAAATTCAAAACTAAACGAAGAAGGAGGTCTCGAAAACTTCTTAATTGATAAATATTCGTGTGCTTAACTTGCTTATCCTTCTCTGGCCTATTATAGATAGTTGGGTCGATCGACTAAATGGTAGTTGTTTAAGGAATGCAATTATTGGAGCACGAAAGAATGAAGATTAATGATTTAAGCAAGAGCAGTCGGACGGGCCGGCCTATGCCGCCCTATTGCGCGAGAGGAGGATAGATCCCCGCCGCCGCCTCGGCTGGCCACCTGGCAGCGCCCTCCGGCGACGGCGAGAGAGAAGGAGTAGGGCTGGCGGCGGAGATCGAAGGAGCCATGGTTGTCGCCTCTCGGAAGGGAGGCACGGGAGAGGATAGGGCTTTGTTCACCTCCAACGGTTGTTGACACTGTCAGCTCCGGGGCGGCGACACTCCGACAACAAAGGCAGTGGGTTGGAGTGCCAAGGTTTTCGAGGTCATGGTCCCAGGCGAGACACGCGTCAAGGAGTTGCATGCGTACATGCATCTGGGCCATGTGCGAGGAGTACTGCGCGTAAGAGCATGGTTAATAGTATAGCCAGCTGCTGGCCATAAGCCAGTGCCATGTCATCTACAGCCCATCTTATAGCCAACATGTATAATAGTACATCAAAAGAGTGTACTACTTTTTTATTACGTGGCCCATCTTTCATTCTCATAAAGTACCTAGGAGCACATGCTAGAGCTGGCTCTTCACGAAGAGTCCGCTTACCTTCTCTCTCCTCTTCTCTTTCCTTCAACTAAGCAGAAATATACTAGTTTATTCCTTATAGCCCGCTAACTCAACTCTATTATACTTGCTTTAATCCGCAACATCCGCTCCCTCGCCCAGACAGACCAGACCATAGGAATTGATTCGATCCATTCCCGCCTGGCCAGACTATATGAATCATATCATACGATCGATGCTATATGATCGACATACTGCAGTCAGCTGCCAGGCACCGACCGACCAAGAGCTAATGAAGTAATGAGCTAATTACTAGTATTACCTTCGTCCCAAAATCTTAGATATAAGAGAAGTATTTGAGAAGTATTTTAAGATGGAGGGAGTATGGAAAGGAAACTACAAGTAATTTTTAGGACAGGAAACACGTGTTGGCTAGAAGCCAAGTATAGCACCGCTTCCATTCTTGATGCCTGCCGTTCGTGTCCATTCATCATTGTAGAAGAGAAATGGCCAAAGAAAAATCTCTTTTTTGAGCATGCCATTTGGATCTCGTCGACGTTGGAAACGGCCGGAAGGTCGCCGGTGGCGATGTGCGACAACTTCGGATGAAAGAGGACAAACCAAAATGCAGGGTGCCCCTATGTCTCGCTTATAGCAAGATCAAGGAAAGCCTCGCTTCAAGCCCCAGAATGGGCCGACCCAGCAGGGGCCACAGGCCTCTAGCGCTATTTTCTTCTTCCGTTTATTAGCATTTTCGCTTTTGCTTTTGCTTTTTGTTTTACTTTTCTCTTTTTCATAAATTTCAAAATATTTTAAAATATTATAAATATATCTATTATAAATCATATTTCATGATTAAAAATGATAATCATGTATTTTAAAAAGGTTAAATGTGTATAAAATAATGTTGTTGGCGTTTAAAAAAGATTTACAGTGCGTACGGAAGAAAAGTAGACATTAAAACACACACATTACTCATGCATTTAAAAAATTATTAAATATATATGTGAAAAATGTTCCTGATGTTTATTTGTTTCGTTGGGAAAACCAACGAAACACAAGAACATTCTTTCCCGAAAAGGCATTCATTCATTGTTCGGTCTGTGCCTGGAACCAGCGAGAGGTTCCCCACTCTTCTTTGATCCGTCTGAGGGCCAAGTGGCAGCCTCGACCCGACCGGAAGTGTGATGTGTCTGGAAACTTGGGATCATAAATGGATTCGGGTAACATTCTGATCGCCTTTCTTTGGGTGGTACATTGCTTTTAAAAGTCTAAGAGGGCAGTAGGGGATCTATAGTAGGTAAGATAATTTGCCATTTGATTTTGATTGAATATACTAATACATAAAATGTACAATTATTTATACAAAATAAGTATACATAAAAAATAGATGTTTAATTACTATTTTTTAATGTTAAACATGTATATATAAAATGTTCCTAATGTAAAATAATGTACATATGTGTGCAGAAATAATACATCAAAATATATATTAAAATATCAATAATTTTATTGAAAAATGGTAAACATGCATATATAAAATGTTTTTGATGAATAACAATGTAAAATGTGTATGTAAAAAGTAGACATCACAAAATATGTACTAAAAACATTAATCATGTAATAAAAATGGTAAATGTATGTATAAAAAATGTTCCTAATGTATACAAGAAATGTAGAATGTGTATGAATAAAAAGTTGATATCAAAAATATATATTTGAAAAACTGCAATCATGTATTTGAACAAATATTCAACGTGTATCAAAAATACATGTTTGAAAAAATGCAATCATGTATTTGAACAAATATTCAACGTGTATACAAAAAATGTAGAATGTGTATGAAAAAAGTTGATATCAAAAATAGATTTTTGAAAAAATGTAATCATGTATTTGAACAAATATTCAATGTGTATACAAAAAACATTTCATGTATTTGAGTAAACTATTAGACATGCATAAAAATGCCCCTATTCTATACAAAAGGAGAAAATGAGAAAACAATGAAAACCAAAAAAGAGAAACAAAGAAAAGCGAAGAAAACCAAAAAAGAAATGAAGGAACTGAAAGAAAAGTGAAAATTAAAAATATAAACAAATAACCAGTACAAAAGAGTGTGAAAATAGTGAAAACCTAAAAGAAAGAAATGATAGCAAAAACTGAATATCAATTTCGGCTCCCGAGCTCATCTGATCTCAATGAACAATAAAATTGAAATAAATACTAATTAATTAAAAATCCGAATTTCTTTTGTATGGAAGATATTTTAGTGTGTGAGGTCCGCTCGAAACTTCAACGTATTTGGATATTTGAGTAGCTCTCAGCAAAAAAAAAAATCGGTCCATGAACAGTAAACTTTCTCACATACCCCAAATTTCTTTTTGCTGAGAGCAGCTCAAATGGCAAAATGCGCTGACCTCATGCACTAACAAATCTTTCATGCAGAAAGAAAATTGTAATTTTATTATTATTTTATTTTACTATTCATTTGCAGGAGCGGATGAGCTCGGAAGCCATTTAGCTGCTCTCAAAAACCTAGAAAGAAACAAAGAAAAAAGAATAGCAAAATTAGTGAAAACCGAGATGAAATAAAGGAAAACAAAACAACAGAAAGAAAAGAGAAACTAGTGAAAATTATGAAAGAAATGAAAAAAAAAGATGAGAAAACAAAGAAAAAAATGAATAACCCCGTGAACAAATAGAGAAATAAAAAATTGAAAAAGAAAAGGAAAGGTAAAAATAGAAGTAGTAATGGGTGATCCAACACGGTCGAGCATTCCGATCAATCAAACAGAGAAAAAAAGACTACAATGGGTTGCCCCCTTAGCTACAAAGGGATGAAACTAAGTGTACGATTCATCTTGCTACAATCGAGATATATGGTTTTTGAAAGCACCTTGACTCGTCCATATAAAAAGATGGCAAATTTGGATCAACCGGGATGATTCCCTAGAAGTGCAGGCCTTTGAATCACTATATCTTCATCATAGTGTCGATGAAAAATTTCATCTCCACAAAAAATCAAATCAACAAAAAAAGATTGACACAGCAACATAAACTCATCAGATCCAAATAATCAATCTGCGAGGACATAAAACTCTTTAACCTCATGAGACCGTCGGAAAAATAAGGAAAATTTATTCTCACAAAACTATTATGATCACTAGACGTTGACAAAGAAAAGTCTTAATGATCCGAGGTCCCCGCCTCTCAGCGTCAAAATGACAGCTGGAGGCGAGAGGAGCTAAGAGCATAATTGGTTTGCTGCCAAAAATTGGCAACTACTTGGTTGGCTACGAGTTATTTTGCTTATCTCACATAAAACTGCCAATAGTTGGCAAGTCTTGGTATTGCCAATAGTTGGTAATGCCAACATTTGACAAGCCAAATATTGGCAACAAACCAATTATGCTCTAAATTTCTCAGATGGCGATGGACAGCGGCGCAAGAAACCCTCACTAGAAGTTCTCTCGGTTGCTCGCTCGAACTAGGCGGCAAATAAGGGTTCGCCCTCGCAGCCCAGGCACGGCCCAAGGCGTGCCGAGCTAGACTTCACGACCGAGTCGCACTCGTGGCCCTTCCTTACGGCGGCTGCAACCGGAGAAACAACGGTGGCGGCGACCACCTCCCAATCCTTCCTAAGTCTCTCCGGCTCTCCTTCCCTTCCCCTTCGCCCAGCAGCGCCGTCGCCGCGGGCCGAGCCAGCGCTGCCGTCTTGCCGGCCAGTGCCGCCGCCGGGTGTGCGGCTGCCTGGCAGTGGCCAGCGCCCGCTCCGGCGTGGGTGGGCCCATTCCGAGCGCCTGCGCTCCTTCTGCAGCGTCGCCGCCCCATCATCGGCGGCCCCGTTCGCCCCGCCGCACGCTTTGGCCCGGTTTCCTCAGCTCCACGTCCACCCCACCTTCCTGAATCCGGCGTCGATTAGGCGGTACAAATCAGAACCTTGGTCGTCGACTGGGCGATCGGGGGCCGCAACGCCATCATCTTGGGTTGGCGATGGAAGCTCCAGCCCCAGATTGGTCCGGGCTACCTGCGGATATATTAACCAGCGTCCTCCAGTTGCTGGAGTGCCCGGATCTACTCCGATCCGCCTCCGTCTGCACAGCCTGGCACACGACGGTCTCTGCGCTCCGCCGTGTCGGTGTTTGCCCTGCATGCCAGACGCCCTGTTTACTCTATTGCACTGAGGCCGCCGGCGGGAGCGCTCTTGGCATGTACAGTCTTTCAGAGCGAAAGGCCTACACCATACCCTTACCTGAACCTCCCATCAACAACTGGATCGGCTCATCACACGGATGGATAGTCAGCATGGATGAAAAGTCTGACCTGACGCTGCTCAATCCGCTCACTGGTGACAGGATTGCACTCCCTCCGGCGACGGCCATGGAGCACGTTAAACCTATCCTGAATGACGACGGAGCTCTTGTGAAGTATGTGGTGTCTTACTACGACGGAGGGCTTCCGAGGGTGGAGGATACACCCTATGCATCTGATTTGGATGAGTATGGTGATTTTTTCTATCTTAAGGCAACTTTATCATCTGATCCATCAAAAGGTGAATGCACTGTCATGCTCATCCACCAGCCATACGGGCAGCTCTCGTTTGCCAAAGTGGGAGATGTTCACTGGAATTGGCTCAAAATATGTAATTTCTATGCAGATTGCATATCCCATGATGAATGGTTCTATGCAATGACCGATAAAGGTGCAATTGATGTGTTTAATTTAAATGGACCAGCTGTCATCCACAAAAGAGTTTTGCCAAATATGTTTTTGTTTGGTGAAAGATCATACATTGTTAAGGCCCCATGGGGAGATGTCCTCCAGGTCGATAGAAAGCAGATTTTGGATCGTGAACGACCAGGTGGTGAGACGTATATCACAAAAATTGAAGTGTACAAGATTTTGCTGAGCAGAAGCGTGACAAGATGGCTGGAATAGGTGACTATGCATTGTTTATTGGCAAAAGCACAACATGCTTCTTTAGTGTGAAGGATTATTCAGACTTGATGCCCAACCATGTATATTTTACTGATGATAATCATGAGGAACTAGTCACCGGGAAAGATGATACCCGTGACATAGGAGTGTACAACTTGGAAAATAATACCACAGGTAATGTGGTTTATCCTGAACCCTGGCAGATGTGGTTCCCACCAATATGGTTGACACCCAACCTTGCAAACAAAGGTACTGTTTCAACTTCTCCTCAGTTTCTACATTCTAAATGCTACTTCTTGTGTATTCCATTTTCTACAGCAACCATTCTCTCATTTAATTTTTCAGTGCTTTAAGTTTGGTTTCTTGTGCAATAAGAGAAATTTACTCTGAACCATAGATGGGTTACCTTTATCTCGATCAGAAATAGGATTTTTAGAATAGCTTCAGAGTTTGGTTATATTGAACTTCAAGTATTTTAGCTAACAGTACATATGGACTTCGGTTTGTGGTGCTCTTCTAGCACCTTGTCTCGAGCTCTGGGGTCAAAACCCTAGGTCTGACCTTAATTGGTTATACGTGTCAATGGCAGTGTTTTGCACTGTTTCCTTGTTGAAGGCATTGCTTGGAGTTTTGCTCGGACTTGATCTTCAGGGTGAAAACCCATGATCTGAGTAGGATGGCAATGGGTCGGGTATAACAATCCCATACCCATACCTGACATGCTCATGTGTGCCAATATCCACCCATACCCATGCCCCCGGGTACAAAGCCTTGCCATGCCCATACCCAGTTGGTACCCAATGGGAAGCTCAATAGTCAATACACCTATTGATATATATGTCATCCAATAGTAATTTTGATAGAAATACGAAATTGAACCTAGTTTCATGACATGGTAAAAGAAGGACTTAAATAGTTTTAACAGAGGACTTCAATAGTTTACAAAGGGCTTCATGCACAGGCACAACAACAACAACAACAACAACAACAACAAAGCCTTTAGTCCCAAACAAGTTGGGGTAGGCTAGAGGTGAAACCTAAAAGATCTCGCAACCAATTCATGGCTCTGGCACATGGATAGCAAGCTTCCACGCACCCCTGTCCATGGCTAGTTCTCTGGTGATACTTGAGTCCTTCATATCCCTCTTTACGGACTCCTCCCATGTCAAGTTTGGTCTACCCCGACCTCTCTTGACATTATCGGCACAGGCACACGTCACACAGTTAAAGTGTATGGCTTTAATATTTCAGGAACACAGACAATAGTTTGGCCCGGCATGTCTGCTTGTCGGGTCGGGTTTGCATGCCCAGGCAAAGAGTTGTGCCCATACCCTACCAACGACTAGTTGGGTAGGGTTCAGGGCGCTACCCATTGGCACAAAAATGTTCCCAAACCTCACCCATGCAGGCCGGGTACCCATGGGTACCCATGCCAATGGATAAAATTTCCATCCTTTTCTGGCTTTTATTTGTCAGATTTGGCAACGGTGGCGCCGGTGCGTCGTTCCCTTCCTAGAGGTGCTGCTTTTGGAGAACCATTCTCGCTGTGTGGCATTCCCATGGAAGAGCTATCTGAACAAGTACTCATTGGTGATCCCAAGAGGAGCTCTACTTCTTCCAGTACCCAGTAACCCTCTGCACGATTCTCATGGCAGTTTTGCGGAATTGGAATGTTCTTTGCTGGAACATCCATAGCCTTAATGGAGACGACAAACAACTAGCTCTGCATAATGCTAACAATAATAGGGGTCGTGCTATCATTTATCTTCAGGAAACAAAGAAACAATACTTTGATCTTCCCTTCGTTAAAAGTTGTTTTCCTCGATGTTTTGATCAATTTGCTTATATTTCTTCCGGGGGCATTATCACTATATGGAATAGTTCTCTTTACTGGGGTTGTTGTGCATTCTGAACCTTTTTCATTAACTGTTTTTTTTACTTTCACCATCTCTGCCCATTTTTTTTTGCCTTAGTTAATATTATGGACCGTGCCATGGTACTGATAAAGTGACTGTCACTAACTGGCTCTTCGATTTGGACATCCCCACCGATGAGCATTGGCTCCTGGTTGGAGACTTCAAATAGCTTACCATGAAGCTGCTAACTATTTTTTTCTTGGAAATTGGCTGCTAACTAATATTGGGAAATTATCATTGTATCAGGTCTGAATAATCTGCAGACCAATCCTAGATAATCCAGATCAATTGACACCATCAGTGTATTAATTTTCTAATACGAATGCAACAATTTTATCATCAAAGAACTACCGATGGACGGGTGCGTGAAAGTTAGCTATCCACGTGCTAGAACCATGACTTGGTTTCGAGATCTTATGGTTTCAACTCTAGCCTACTCCCAACTTGTTTGGGACTGAAAGGCTTTGTTGTTGAATGCAATAATTTGTCCGGATATGCATGGTTTAGAAAAAATTATCTAGATATAGAGATGGCAGGTATTCAAGAATTCCAGATGCAGTTGACATATGTGTATCCTCCCTTTGGGGTACTGCCGTGCTCACACACAAACTCCATGCAGATAACCATAAAATAAAGTAGGAAACATATACAGCTGGGGACTGGCATCCTGTGAAAATTGACTTCTTTCTAGAATTCTGAAAAAAAGTAAATACCATCTATAAAGCAATTTGCAAGTTTTTAAAAACCCTCAGAATAATTGTACTACTAGGGAATAGTGGATTGTCCATTCATGCAAAAAGAAATCTTGTAGTTTCTGAGTACAAAAAAGACAAAATCGAATGTTAATATGTTCTAAAAGTAAAACTAAACTTTGATTATATTCAGTCAATTTTGTCTTTTTATTATTTCACATATGGAAACATATTTGGAATTCAAATTTGCATGGGTGCAATAAATGCTCTTCTCTGGTAGCACAATTTTAATTCATTTATATTTGAGTATTTTTTAACTTTTCATGTGTTTTTTAAATGGTATCCCCAGAAAGATGTGTGTTTCCAGAGATGATTTAGCATTGCATTGACGGTGAAATCCTTGATAGTATCTTTTAGATCTCTCTCCCCCAACCTCCCTCCCTCTCCCT
>NC_057814.1:427716790-427763948 GCF_018294505.1 Triticum aestivum | reverse complement strand
TCTCTCTAAACAAGTATAAGACGTTTTCACTAATTGTTTGCGGAGGGAGTATTTCAGTACAATGCCTTCTTCATTTGTTCTAATGTAGGTCAAAATTGCACTTCAAACTTCACAACTGATTTTCTTTTATATTGTAAATAGGAACGTGTTATTTATTGTACATAGTGAAACAATGTTTATGTTTGCTAACTAATTCTTATTTATACTGGCAGGCTTTCAAGATAGTATGGCAGGGAACTGTCCACTGCTGTCATCAACAATCAGAGCACGAAAGTATTGCTCATTTGAATTATGTTTTTTTGACTTCGTCGGCCCGCTGCAGGCCGACTGGGCCTAGTCGGCCCACAGCAGGCCGATTGGACTCCAGTCGGCCTACAGCTGGCCGACTGGCCCCTGTCGGCCTACTGTAGGCTGATTGGGTCCTGTCGGCCAGCTGTAGGCCGACTGGAGCTAATTGGCTCGTTGTGGGCTAATTGTTTTCGCAAAAAAAGTAGGCATAAAAATATATGTTTAGAAAATATTAATTATGTAATTAAAAAATATTAAACGTGTATAAAAAAATGTTCCTGATGTATACAAAAATTTTACAATATATATGCAAAAAAGTTGACATAAAAAATATGTTTTAAAAAGTGTTAAGCATGTATTTAAAAATTGTTAAATGTGTGTATAAAAAATGTTCCTTATTTATATAAAAAATATAGAATGTGTATGAAAAAAAGTTGACACCAAAAAAATATGTTTGAAAAAAAATGTTAATCATGTATTTGAAAAAATGTTCCTTATCTATACAAAAAATATAGAATGTGTATGAAAAAAAGTTGACACCAAAAAAATATGTTTGAAAAAAATGTTAATCATGTATTTGAAAAAATGTTCAACGAGTACACAAAAATGTTTCATGTATTGGAATGAAAGGTTAAACGTGTATAAAAAAATGTTCCAGCTCCGGATCCGGTATGGGAGCATCACGGACCTAAGTATGATTGGTTGCTCTTTTTGTACGCAACTGGAACATTTTTTTTCAAACATATTTTTTTGGTGTCAACTTTTTTTCATACACATTCTATATTTTTTGACTAGATAAGAAACATTTTTTATAAACACATTTAACAATTTTTAGTCATGTATTTGAAAAAATGTCAACTTTTCAAACATATTTTTCAAACATATTTTTTTTGGTGTCAACTTTTTTTCATACACATTCTATATTTTTTGTATAAATAAGGAACATTTTTTATACACACATTTAACAACTTTAAATACATGCTTAACACTTTTTAAACATATTTTTATGTCAACTTTTTTGCATATATATTGTACATTTTTTGTATACATCAGAAACATTTTTTATACACGTTTAACATTTTTTAATTACATAATTAACATTTTTTAAACATATTTTTTTATGCCTACTTTTTTTGCAAAAACAATTAGCCCTCAGCGAGCTAATTAGCTCCAGTCGGCCCACAGTGAGCCGACAGGACCCAATCAGCCCACAGTGGGCCGACAGGGCCAGTCGGCCAGCTGTAGGCCGACTGGAGTCCAATCGGCCTGCTCTGGGCTGACTAGGCCCAGTCGGCCTGCAGCGGGCCGACGGTGTATTATTTTTGAAAAAAAATTACCCAGCGTAATATTTATGAAAATTAATTAAAAAATGTATTATTTTAAAAAAATTAGCAAAGAATTGCCTCATCGATTAATTAAGAAGAAGAGAATTGCCCAATTAATTTACGGAAAACCGATACAAACAAACTCACTCAACACGAAGCACCACGGCCACATAGATGGCCCGCCAAGTGCTCCCAACACCCAACAAGCACAACCCTCAACACTTCTACAGTGCAACGGAACCCGGGGTGAGAAAACGGCAATGATGACTCAAAATACCAAGGCCACACCGACAACACGAGAAACCGAGCACATCCATCATGACATCACGGATGCCTTCCCTCTCGCATCGTCAACCATAGGAACCTCCAGCTGCTCACCTTCATATGATCCTCGCTCGAGGTCGTCGACGTGTCCACCTTCATATGATCCACTGACAAACTCAGACATAGCTCCCTAAGCTCGGGCATGACCTGCAGTACCGGAGTCACAAGCGATGGACTCGCCCTTAGTGGAAGACAACATAGGATGGGAGGTAGGCATCGAGGATGAATTGTCTCCAACACGAGGGGAGAAGGAGCCATATAACTCCGCCCCCTTCTCCTCCGCGGAGCAAACACCGGCCGCACAAGGAGAGTGCGGCGTCAGAGAGGTCTGCAACATAGCTGGTGCAAGCGAGAGTCTACTCAGAGCAGCCTCCGCTCGCTCTAAAAAGCTCCCAACACGCGCCAGACAACCTTGCAGCAACGCAGTCTGATCAGCCAAAGCGGACTGCAACATCAGCTCCGACGAGGTTGGTGAGCCAACGATACTAGAGACGACAGACGCCCAAGACCCACGATGAAGCGCCTTGGATGGGAGTGCGGATCTCATCGGACCCTCACATGAAGCAAGAGCAGGACGATGCACGATGTCGAGCTGCGACACGAGCGACACATCATTGCATGGCAGTGAGCTTAGAGGACGCCATGGGTTGCAACATCCACGCGCACGATGACCGTTCTCCAAACAACGGGAGCACCGCAACGGCTCTGTGCAAACAACCGCGTGATGACCATGAGCGAAGCATCTATAACATCTACCGCGAAGCCAAGCAGGGATGGGACGAGGAGCCATTGTCGAGGAAGGCGATGAAGTCGGGCGCGGCCCGCGCTGTGGTAGCACCTCCTGCCAACCCTCATTTGTGTCTGCGTCATGCCCCACGCACATCCCTCCAGAATCGAGGGCCTTGGTGGCAGCCTGCGGTGTCTGGGGAGGCAACTCCTCTTCATCATCTTCATCTTCATCGTCGTCAGCAGCGGAGGCCCACAACACCGCCCGTGGAGGCAGCGTCACGGCCATTTCCTCTTCACAGCCTACGTCGTCCCCATTGACAGAGGCGGCATCGGCAAGGACAGGGGAGCCAGGCCTCGGGGCCGAAGCAGTTGTCGACACAGGCTCCGAACAGGGCGTGCACGCAGCCTTAAGACCCCCGTCCTCCCTCCTGAACCTGGAAGCTGGGGGCAGCGGCCGCGGTCGAGGGAGAACACCGGCGACCGGGGTAGTGCCTGCAGCCTGAGCGCACGACGCAGACGGCGCAAGGATGACGGGTGCAACAGCCGGAGACGCCGACGGAGTGGTGGCCGCCGCGGAGGCTCGGGCGAGCAGCATTGCCGGGCGAACCGAGAGACGGGGCGCCGCCGAGACTGGCGTGGGAGAGATCTTCGCGGGGTACCCGGATCCGGTTACGGCGGCCGCAACGGAGGACGGAGGCCGGAGATCCGGGTGACGGCGGCGCCCGCCCAGCCGCAACTTGCGCGGACGCGAGAGCGCCATCCCTTCCCAACGCATGACGCCGAGCCGAGCCGAGCCTAGCAGAAGAGAGAGGGCGAGCAGGGGACTCCGGATCTGGCCTGGGCAGCTGCACAGCTAGCCGGAGATGGGAGATCGAGGCGCCGCCGCCGGGGGCGCTCACCCGACGCGGGTGCTGTCGCGGGAGCTCATCCCTTGGGATTGTAAAATTCAGTCGTAAACTGTTGAAACTTTGAGCATCCGTGTTGCAGTTTGTGTGTTAGCAGACTTTTTCTTTCGAGCTATGATTCAGAACTAGTTCCTGGTCAATTGCTTGAGATCAAATTTCGGAATGGTGATGCATGACCTTTATGTAGCTATTCGTCTGAGAAATTGTGGCGTGCAGAATTCTTGTATTCGCGCACACACTTCGCAACCTGACTAACAACCACTTAACAGTTCTGATGCAGTGCTGCTAGCATTCGCATACGTCACCACGATACCTTTATTACCAATTCAGATCCCAGACAAGGGAGGAAGAAATCATGTGTGGTATGTTCGTCTCTTGTGTGACAAGCAATACCAATGTTTATTGCTGTGGCAAGAAGCTTCCACGAGTCTGCCCAGTCAAGGGATGCATCGACCACCACCTGAAATCGGGTGTTTCGACAACCAATATACGGTAGACGCTGATCGTAATCGCTAGGACACTTGAGTCAACTACTAGTTTCTTTGAGAAAGAAGTGTATTTACCCCCCTTAACTTTCACGTTTGGGCTACATCACCCCCTCAACTCAAAAACCAGTTACTTAATCCCCCAAACTTTGCAATACCGGACCAAACACCCCCTAGCGCTCCGATTAGTGGTTTTAGATGGTGGTTTTGCTGATGCAGCAACGAGGCGAAGAGGAAAAGCGTCACTGCGTTGGCAGTTCATTGAACACTTCTCGCCAGCGTCCGCGTAAAAATTTTGATCGGTGCCCTCGGCTCTTGCTAGCTAGCTGCTTAGTGCAATCAACAAATCTATGTACTAGTAGCTAACTGCTTACACGCTCGGCCAGCTAGCTGCTTATGCGCGAGGTGACTTCATCTCCAAACTAACCATGGCGGATTGGTGGTGAAGGACCGTGGCGGGCACCTTGCCTACCCTGACATGAGAGAAACTGGTGCCTGTGGACCTGCTAGTGTACAGACCATGCGACCCTTGCGGCATGTCACTTCTCGTCGCCGTGGCGCACCACTACCAGCCCTCTCGCTCTACGCCAGGCTACCGCCAGCACCTTCGATGTGTCCGACCTCCACACGTCGAACACCAGGAAGTCCACACATGCGGGCATGGCAATCTCCCGTGCAACAAGTGCGGCGGCGAGGGCGTGCTCATCGCGGTCTCTCGTGCACCGAGCGACAGCTTCAAGGGCGTGCTCGTGGAGGTCTCCCATGCGCCGAGCGATGGCCTCAAGGGCGTGCTCGTGGCGGCCACCCGCGTCGAGCGACGATGGCAATGGCGAGGATTGTGGCGGCCTCCCGTGCACCAAGCGATGGTGGCGAGGGCTAGGCTAGTGCCGGCCACTCGTGCGCTGATGGACGGGCAGACGGCGGCGACGCCAAAGCTCGTGGCAGCCTCTAGTGTGCCGAGTGGCAGCGGTGAGGGCGATGCTCATGGCGGCCTCCTGTGCGCCAAGCGACGACGGCGAGGGTAAGGTTCATGGTGGCCTCCCGTGTGCGCGGCGAGGGTGAGGCATGTGGTAGCCTCCAGTGCGCCAGGCGGCGGCGACGACTAGGGCTCCGCACCGGCACTCGGTGTTCGACGCACTCTGGAGCAGGGGCTCCCATACGCATGCTTGGCGTGGAAGATGGTCCTGAGAAGAAATAGTTTGCTTACACTGACATGTGGGTTACTGGACGAGGTGGCAGTATATAAGTCAACCAACGAAACTAGGTCATGTTATCTGGTCAGCAAAACCATCCGCAAAACCAGCTTGAAAGTCTCCCGGGGGGTGTTTTATCTGGTATTGCAAAGTTTAGGGGATTAAGTAACCGGTTTTTGAGGTCGGGGGGTGATGTAACCCAAATCTGAAAGTTCAGGGGGGTATGTATGCTTCTTTCGTTTCTTTTAACACTAGCGGCAACTATCTTGTAGGTTCTCGTACAGTATATTCAGCAGAAGAGCCACACAGCTTCAAATGTTGCATTCTACTACCTCCGTTTAGGTGAATAAATCATTCGCGTAGTTTTAGGTCATCGATTTAAGGAATTAAATGTGTTATATGTCATGAAAAGTATATCACTAGATTTCTACATAGATGTAGTTTTTAAATATATATTTTTTGTCACATATAATACATATTTAGATAGTTAATTTGTCAACCTAGAACTACGCGAATGACTTATTCACCGAGACGGAGGTAGTACTGTATTTCCTTGTCTGGAGGTATAGCTTCAGATATACAGTGTGATAGGGTTGGGTAGAATCAAATCTGGCTCTTCATCAGATGACCCAATTAAATGCTCACCTTGATCGTCCAGGAATCAATTACACCACAGACATCAAGATTTGTTAACGGGATTCAATGCAAACATCTACTCCCTCCGTCCCAAAATAAATGTCTCAACTTTAGTACACTTTGTAGTACTAGAGTTGAGACACTTATTTTGGGACAGAGAGAGTACATCCTAGTGCATCACTACTCATGCTTCTCTGATCTCAATGGATTAACTCTAAAATATGTACCGAGAAAGCCCGACGAGTCCATCACATACCATCTCAGTCACCGCACCACAGCCGGTCCAGATACCCAGCCACATGTGCCCGGACCGTCCCTCGCTGATCTAGGGTCTACCCTATCAGTTTCGTCTAATATATTATGGCTATCTGTCAGTGTCATAATATATTAAGTATGGGTTACACTTACTTGCACGTGTTTGACTCAAACATCTAACATTTTGATAATTACGAATTCAACTATAGCCTAACTTGTACGTGTATTTGACACATATCCAACAAACTCGACCTAGGCGAATATGTACTTCACCATCTTGAAGTCATCATGCACGAACATTTGTGTTTCTTGAATTTGAAATGATATCATGAGCTTCGTTGCTACTTCCATGACTGCATATGACTCCACTTGAAATTGTAGTTCAATCTTTTCTTCACAACAAAATGCTTTCACGAAATAAGTTATTCCTCACTATTATTTTCTATTCCCAACTTCTTGGAATATCCAAGATACAGCGTATGAGGATTTAGTCGATCAAAGACCCGATGCCTAGACTTAGATTACGGATTTTCCAAGATAAACCAACGAGGAAGATAACCCCAGCAGAATATCTTCGTCGTTTAGTGACATGGATAACGGTTACCAATCCACGACCCACTCGAATCATACAAACACATCATTAGTTGACGTTTGTAATGAGATCTCGCAATATCTTCGTCGTTTAGTTGCTCATTAGGAAAACCATCATTGATAGGGATAGGATCTTACTAAACATACTTGATGATCCTATCCCTATCAATGATAGTTTTAAACAATGTAACATCGTTGCTGAACCTTGGTTTACTAATTATGCCAGTTACATTGTTGCTAAAGATATTCCTCTCGACTTTACTTATCAACAAAAGAGAAAATTCTTCTATGGTTTGAGACACTATCTTTGGGATGACCCTCATTTGTTTAAAACAGGGGTAGAAGGTATTATTAGGTGATGTATACCTGAAAATGAACGTGATGGCATATTGAGGAGGTGTCATTCCAGTGCCTATGGATGAGATCAAGCGGGAGACATAACTGCACACAAGGTATTACATGTTGGGTTTTTTTGTCTACCTTATTTAAAGATGCTCGTAAACTTATTCTATCTTGTGATGAATGTAAGAGGATAGGTAGTATTGGCAGACGTCAAGAAATGCTTATAAACTATTCTTAGTAGTAGAACCATTTGATGTTTGGGGTTTTGATTATATGGAAACTTTTCCTAGCTCACATGGACATACTTACATTTTAATGAATGTTGATTATGTAACCAAGTGGGTAGAAGCAATCACTATAAAAAGTGTTGATCACAAAACTTCCATTAAAATGCTTAAAAATTATTTTTCCTAGGTTTGGTGTTCCTATATACTTAATGAAATATGGTGGTTCTGATGTCTACTACGCAACTTTATCCTTGTAGACGTTGTTGGGCCTCCAAGTGCAGAGTTTTGTAGGACAGCAGCTAATTTTCCTCAAGTGGATGACCTAAGGTTTATCAATCTAAGGGAGGCATAGGTTGAAGATGGTCCCTCTCAAGCAACCCTGCAACCAAATAACAAAGAGTCTCTTGTGTCCCCAACACACCCAATACAATGGTAAATTGTATAGGTGCACTAGTTCGGCGAAGAGATGGTGATACAAGTGCAATATGGATGGTAGATATAGGTTTTTGTAATCTAAAAATATAAAAAAAACAAGGTAACTAATGATAAAAGTGAGCAAAAACGGTATTGCAATGCTTCGAGACAAGGCCTAGGGTTCATACTTTCACTAGTGCAAGTTCTCTCAACAATGATAACATTAATTAGATCATATAACAATCCCTGAACATGCAACAAAGAGTCACTCCAAAGTCACTAATAGCGAAGAACAAACGAAGAGATTATTGTAGGATACGAAACCACCTCAAAGTTATTCTTTCTGGTCGATCTATTGGGATATTCCTATAAGTGTCACAAACAACCCTAGAGTTCGTACTAAAATAACACCTTAAGACACACATCAACCAAAACCCTAATGTCACCTACATACTCCAATGTCACCACAAGTATCCGCGGGTTTGATTATATGATATGCATCACACAATCTCAGATTCATCTATTCAAACCAACACAAAGAACTTCAAAGAGTGCCCCAAAGTTTCTATCAGAGAGTCAAGACAAAAACGTGTGCCAACCCCTATTCCTAAGTTCACAGGGTCACAGAACCCACAAGTTGGTCACCAAAACATACATCAACTAGATCATGTGAATATCCCATTGTCACCACAGATAAGCACATGCAAGACATACATCAAGTGTTCTCAAATCCTTAAAGACTCAATCCGATAAGATAACTTCAAAGGGAAAACTCAATCCATTACAAGAAGGTAGAGGGGGAGAAACATCATAAGATCCAACTATAACAACAAAGCTCGCGGTACATCAAGATCGTGCCAAATCAATAACACGAGAGAGAGAGAGAGAGAGAGAGAGAGAGGGAGAGATCAAACACATAGCTACTGGTACATACCCTCAGCCCCGAGGGTGAACTACTCCCTCCTTGTCATGGAGATCGCCGGGATGATGAAGATGAAGGAAATATGCCCTAGAGGCAATAATAAAGTTGTTATTTATATTTCCTTATATCATGATAAATGTTTATTATTCATGCTAGAATTGTATTAACCGGAAACTTAGTACATGTGTGAATACATAGACAAACAGAGTGTCCCTAGTATGCCTCTACTTTACTAGCTCGTTAATCAAAGATGGTTAAGTTTCCTAGCCATATACATGTGTTGTCATTTGATGAACGGGATCACATCATTAGAGAATGATGTGATGGACAAGACCCATCCGTTAGCTTAGCATAATGATCGTTTAGTTTTTCTGCTATTGCTTTCTTTGACTTATACATGTTCCTCAGACTATGAGATTATGCAACTCCTGAATACCGGAGGAACACCTTGTGTTCTATCAAACGTCACAACGTAACTGGGTGATTATAAATATGCTCTATAGGTGTCTCCGATGGTGTTTGTTGAGTTGGCATAGATCCAGATTAGGATTTGTCACTCCGTGTATCGGAGAGGTATCTCTAGGCCCTCTCGGTAATGCACATCACTATGTGCCTTGCAAGCAATGTGACTAATGAGTTAGTCAAGAGATGATGCATTACGGAACGCGTAAAGAGACTTGCCGGTAACGAGATTGAACTAGGTATGAGGATACCGATGACAAAGGGAACAACGTATGTTGTTATGCGGTTTGACCGATAAGGATCTTCGTAGAATATGTAGGAGCTAATATGAGCATCCAGGTTTCGCTATTGGTTATTGACCGGAGATATGTCTCGGTCATGTCTACATAGTTCTCGAACCCGTAGGGTCCGCACAATTAACGTTCGATGCCGATTTGTATTATGAGTTATGTGATTTGATGACCGAAGTTTGTTCAGAGTTCCGGATAAGATCACGGACATGACGAGGAGTCTCGAAATGGTCGAGACATAAAGATTGATATATGGACGATGTTATTCGGACACCGGATGAGTTCCGAAAGGTACCGGGTAACTATCGGAGTGCCGGAGGGTTGTCGGAACCCCCCAAGGAAACTAATGGGCCTTCATGGGCCTTAGTGGGGAGAGAGAAGGGCCACAAGGGGCTGGCCGCCCCCTAGGTTCCGAATTGGACTAGGGGAAGGGGCGGTGCCCCCTTTCCTTCCATTCTCCCTCTCCCTTCCTTCTTCCCCCTTCCTTGAGGTGGAATCCAACTAGGACTTGGAGTCCTAGTAGGATCCTCTCTCCTGGCATGCCCTACAGGGGCCGGCCGGCCTCTCCCTCCCCTCCTTTATATATGGGGGCAGGGGGCACCCTAGAACACACAATATCAATAGTCTTAGCCGTGTGCGGTGCCCCCCTCCACAGTTACACACCTCGGTCATATCGTCGTAGTGCTTAGGCGAAGCCCTGCGCCGGTAGCTTCATCATCACCGTCGCCACGCCGTCGTGCTGATGGAACTCTCCCTCGGCCTCAACTGGATCAAGAGTTCGAGGGACGTCATCGAGCTGAACGTGTGCTGAACGCGGAGGTGCCGTACGTTCAGTGCCTGGATCGGTTGGATCGCGAAGACGTTCGACTACATCAACCACGTTGCTAAACGCTTCCGCTTTCGGTCTACGAGGGTACGTGGACACACTCTCCCCACTCGTTGCTATGCATCTCCTAGATAGATCTTGCCTGATCGTAGGTAAATTTTTTGAAATACTGCGTTCCCCAACAGTGGTTCAGAGTCAGGTTTATGCGTAGATGTTATATGCACGAGTAGAACGCAACGAGTTGTGGGCGATAATAGTCATACTGCTTACCAGCAATGTCTTACTTTGATTCAGCGGTATTGTTGGATAAAGCGGCCCAAACCAACATTACATGACCGCGTTCATGAGAATGGTTCTACCGACGTGCTTCGCACACAGGTGGCTAGCGGGTGTCTGTTTCTCCAACTTTAGTTGAATCGAGTTTGACTACGCCCGGTCCTTGTTGAAGGTTAAAACAGCACACTTGACGAAAAATCATTGTGGTTTTGATGTGTAGGTAAGAACGGTTCTTGCTAGAAGCCCGTAGCAGCCACGTAAAACTTGCAACAACAAAGTAGAGGACGTCTAACTTGTTTTTGCAGGGCATGTTGTGATGTGATATGGTCAAGACGTGATGATATATAAATTGTTGTATGAGATGATCATATGTTTTGTAACAGTTATTGGCAACGGGCAGGAGCCTTATGGTTGTCGCTTTATTGTATGAAATGCAATCGCCATGTAATTGCTTTACTTTATCACTAAGCTGTAGCGATAGTCGTAGAAGCAATAGTTGGCGAGACGACAACGATGCTACGATGGAGATCAAGGTATCAAGCCGGTGACGATGGTGATCATGACAGTGCTTTGGAGATGGAGATCAAAAGCACAAGATGATGATGGCCATATCATATCACTTATTTTGATTGCATGTGATGTTTATCCTTTATGCGTCTTATTTTGCTTAGTACGGCGGTAGCATTATAAGATGATTCCTCACTAAATTTCAAGGTACAAGTGTTCTCCCTGAGTATGCACCGTTGCTACAGTTCGTCTTGCCGAGACACCACGTGATGATCGGGTGTGATAAGCTCTATGTTCACATACAACGGGTGCAAGCCAGTTTTCCACACGCAGAATACTCGGGTTAAACTTGACGAGCCTAGCATATGCAGATATGGCCTCGGAGCACTGAGACCGAAAGGTTGAACATGAATCATATAGTAGATATGATCAACATAGTGATGTTCACCATTGAAAGCTACTCCATCTCACGTGATGATCGGACATGGTTTAGTTGATATGGATCATGTGATCATTTAGATGACTAGAGGGATGTCTATCTAAGTGGGAGTTCTTAAGTAATATGATTAATTGAACTTTAATTTATCATGAACTTAGTACCTGCACTACTGCAGGATGCTGCTAACACGACACTACAATCAGAGACCCTTCGAGAAACTGTGTGCGATGCAATGATCGCAAACGGTGGTGTAGGAAAACCGTCAGAAATGTATAAAACGTTTGCGATGACGGATGCATCAAACACGGTTTAGATTATAGTTGCGTGTGCGATGAGGGGCATACGGTTGATCTGTACGAACTGTTTGCGATGAGACAGAACAACAGAAACGGGCAGCCAGATCAAGGTGTGTGCGATATACGGCATACAGTTCACTCCGATGAACCGTTTGGGATGAGTGAGGTGAACACAAATGATTCGGCGTAACAAGATGTGTGTGATACCCGGGAAACAGGTCGGTAATCAGAATTGTGTCCGATCATTATAGACAACCCATAAGGTCTTTTTTGTGAATTGTGTGCTCGTCAGGGCACACAGTTCAACAAACCAACCTGTTGGCGATAATGTAGAAGATCTCTGTCGAATACATATTACTAACCGTCTGCGATGAGATTGATAGGATAAACAGAGATATATACAGTCTGCTTAATTTAGTCCTTCTTCTTCTTGTTGTTCTTGTTGGATGGCCCCACGACATCGTCTTGGCAAGGACGCTTCTTGCCGCTGACCGTTGCCTTTTCATCGCCGCTGCCGTCGTCATCGTCGTTGCTGTCATCCTCCTCCTCCTCCTCGTTCGACCATTCCTCCTCATCATCATCGTCGTCCTCTTCTTCGTCCTCCAACGGCTCCTTGTCCGTCTGGTTGTTGTCTGACGACTCCTGAGGCGGCATCCCTTCCATGAACCGGATATAATCGAGGTCTGGGCTCGACGCCGGACTCATGGAAAACGAGCGGGATGATTTCGATGTTGACCTATCATCGGGCGCCAGACTGCTGGCCGAACTGTCATCCTCGCTATCGCTCGACATGGCTGCAGAGTGTGTGCCAGTGTGTAGCGCGGCCTGCTGGGGACGATGAAGATGGTGGACACTTAAGCGGGGTATGCAGAGAAGGGATTGAAGCGGGGGTTGACGTATTATCTAACCGCTGATATAATCAACCGTAATTATTTGTACCCAGTCGCTCCAAATTCCCGGGGTTGTGCGGGACTCCTATTGGCTATTTGGCTGGTTTCCTTTTTTAGGACAAAAACAAGGAACGATTTTTGGGATTATGCACCAGTACCGGTACGAACGGAGTAGGACAGTTGGCAAGCAATACATTGAGCTCTTCTTATTGATAAATCCAGTAATAATCAAACTAGAAAGGAAAAGAAAAAAGACAAAGAAAAATATCTGCACGAATCTTCGTGTAACATCAATGGCATATATAGGACCTAGATGTGCATTACTTAGAGCACATCTAGATGTGCTTTAGCAATATTGTCAAACAAAACCCCTAATCATCATTGCAAACATCGCATAGAACATGGCTAATGTGACAACCACAACTACACATGCTAGTTCCTTCTTGTCTCTTGCTTTCATCTGTTGCCTATGATTGATTCTTTCTTGCTTCATCGTACTGACTGTACATTCCAGATCAGCCAGTTTCTTCTTCAGCTTTACGTTATCTTCTGCGAGCTTGGTGATAACACTCAGAGCCCTGCCATGCCATTCTTCATCCAGCAAGTTAACAAAGGCACAAGCCTCATATCCCTGCCAATGTTAAATAGTATTCTGGATGAGCGGTGGCATTAACTGAAGTAAAATGATGAACTTAATTAGCACTAACCTCTAAGGGGCAACTGAGAAACCGCCTGCCAATGTCGAATCCCTCTGTGCATACACATCGAGCGGGAGTGTGCCCATGCACACAACTCAACTTTTGATACTTCTCGGTGGCGCAAAACTTGGAGTCAAACTCATGTTGCGAGAGTCTGGAGTCAAGCTCCGGATCTAGCGGCAGATTGCTTTCCTGGGGGGGGGGGGTCATTCAGGACGGATTCAGCAAGGAGCCATACTTTGGACATGGTAAAAAATATCGGGATAGATTGGAACCTGACAGGATGATTCGGATCCGTAGTACACATGCCTTCTGATGACCTTAGGCAAGTGCTCGGGGGCGACTGCCGTCGTGGCAGCGATACGAGCAGGAGCAGCCGCACCGAAACCATCAGCACCACTCGTCCGCATTCCCCCAATGTCAGTGCCACGCGAGGGAATTTGGAGGCTATGTAGGAATTTGGGAGAAATGGGGAAACTGTGGAGATAAGCTAACGGTCGGGAACTACTAATGGCACTATATATATTTTGTATACGGCACACTTTTGTACATGTCATTTGTGTTAGGTATTACAACGTCACACACGATTTCCGCACCAAACCGTGTGAGAAGACAACGTAGGTTAGACACGGTTGCCGTTACATAACCGTATGTGATGTACTACCCTGTCCATATAATTGACACTGTTCAAGAAATCTTCCGATTCACCGATTAATCTTCCGATTTATCGCTTACTGGGGGGTGACCGATAAGATTATGCCTTATCTTTGTCATTTATCTTTTGGACTGATTTATCGTTTTGACAAGCGATTTATCGGGAATCTACCCATAAATCAGACCTATTCATAGCACAATGTTTGCAAAAACTATGTTTATTTATGTTTTGTGAACCTTGTTACGCAATATGTACTATTGTCCTATTTTATTTGTCATTATATGAGGATTCAAAGGCTGGAAATCAAGGTAAATTTTTTGTCAAATATTCTTTTGGTGTTGAATAAGCGTATTTTAGTGTTGGGAACCTGAGATTTGCAAAAAATATCCGATTAATAATTGACCGATAAAATCGATTAATCGGCCGATTTCCAATTAATCTCTAATCCCTAGCTGACCGAGACGATAACGATAAGCGATATCCTCAACATTATAATTGAGTTACGGTGAGATACCGTGTAAACAGCCGCTCCGCAGATATCCGTTAAAAAAACAGCCGCTCTGCATATAGAGATGGCGGCGGCGGCCTAGGCAGCGGCTACCGGAGAAGAGGTCAATCCTCAGTCGGTGGGCGGTGGTGGCGTCATAGGAGGTCAATCCTCGTTCTGCGGCGGGAGATAGGAGGAGCTCAACCATCGAGGTCAGCGGCGGCGTGATTTGAGCACATCCATCGCGGTCGATGGCGGGATAGTGGAGGTCGAACTTCAGGCGGCAGCCGCACTAAGCTTTGCTCGTCGACCCTGTTGTGGAGGTCGCCGCGTGGCTAATTAATTAAGGTATTCTTTTCGTGAGTGGCTAAATTTAGGTATTCAATTCCTAAGTGTAGTGTTGTACTAGTACTCTACGTGTAAATTGACCGGCCATTAATTGTTGTCATAGCACGTCTGGATAACAACATGGAGCGCCCTCAGTAATTATTAAAATAAAACCTTGTGATTTATGCACGCATCTTTGGACAGTAGTTAATCCGTGTATTAATGTTGTTGTTTTGTTTTTAATTACCATTTGTGTGCTGCAGATGGAATGATCTTGATGGATGAAGAATCGGAAAACCGCAGATTTTATCAGTGGCGTGACAGAGTTCATGAATTTGGCTGAAAGTACAATGAGGAGAATTGGTGATGCGGATTACATCCTGTGTCCATGTACTGATTGTGCCAATACAGAGTCACAAGAAGTTGCAGGTGTCCAGATGCACTTAGTCTCTAGGGGATTCATGGATGGATATACACGTTGGACCAGACACGGTGAAGAGGAGGTCATGGATGAAGATACCCAGGGCAGCGAGATGCCAAACCCCGATCAGTGTCACATGGATGTTGAATCTAACAACGGGGCAGAGGCGTCAAGCTACCAATGAAACACCGGAAAGCCGAAACGCCCACTGGAAAACCAAGACGTCGACGCAGATGACGACGATCTTGATATGCCAGATTTTGCTGCTATGATTGCAGATTTCGAGGGCCCAGATAAGCATATGATTGGGTATAAGGATCTGCCAACCATTGATGCGGGCTCCAAGAAAGAATTGTATCCAGGTTGCAAAAAGAAATATTCCAGGTTGAGTGCCACCCTGGCGCTTCTTAGATTTAAAGTAGCAAACGGTCTATCAAACAAGGGCTTCACAGAGATGTTAGGTCTTTTGAAAGAAATTCTTCCGGAAGATAATGTGCTCCCCAGAAGCACGAATGAAGCGAAGAAAATTGTTTGCCCATTGGAACTTGAAGTACAGAAGATACACGCTTGTGTGAATGATTGTATATTGTACCGTGGTGAGTACAAAGATTTTTCGTGCATGTCCCACATGCAAGCATGCACGATACAAGCGCAGGAGAGCAAAGGACAAGTACAAATTGGACGACGAGATCAAGACAGGAGTCCTGTTCAAGGTTGTTTGGTACTTGCCTTTAATTCCAAGGTTGAGGCGTTTGTTTGCAAACCCTAGAGAGGCAAAGAGGTTGCGGTGGAATCATGATGAGCGAATTGCGGATAGGTATATGAGGCAGCCGAAAGATCGGGCTCCGTGGGAATTAATCGACAAAAAGTTTGAAAATTTTGCCAAGGATCCTAAAAGTATAAGGCTCGGGGAGTGTACTGACGGGATGAATCCTTTTGGCGATATGAGCACCAATCACAGCACATGGCCGGTGCTTCTGTGCATATATAACCTAGCTCCTTGGTTGTGTATGAAGAAAAAATACATTATGCTGTCAATGATTATCTAAGGTCCGAAGCAACCTGGAAATGACATCGACATTTACTTTCAACTGCTGGTAGAAGAACTGCTGACAGTGTGGATAGATGCGCCTGCTGTAAAATGTTATGATGCTTACAGAAAGGAGATTTCCGATCTACATGCCATGCTGGTGCACACCATTCAATATATGCTGACATTAGGCAACACATCGGGGCAGAAAACAAGGGGAGAAGTAGGGTGTGTCACATGCATGGATAGGACAGCTAGCAGAAGACTTCCCAACTCGCACAAAATAGTGTATTTCCGTCATCGTAGGTTCTTACGGAAAAATCACCCATACCGAAAGATGAAAGCTGAATTTGATGGTACGGCAGAGGCAGCTGCAGCCCGAAGACCCTATGAAGCTGTGGTGGTCCACAACATGGCTAAAAAATTAATGGTGTGCTTGGGAAGAACCACCCTTTGACGGTGAAATTAACACCCAAGGATCAAGTGTTTAAGAAGAAATCGGTGTTCTGGAAATTACCTTACTGGGAGATTCTACGTGTACGTCACTGCATCAACGTCATGCACGTAGAGAAGAACGTATGTGAAAGCATCCTTGGTACTCCGCTCAAGACTAAAGTTAAAAGAAAGGATGGTGACGGTTCACGGCTCGATATGCTTGCTGATCAATCACAATGCAAGAGTGAAGCAGAAGATGATGACAAGTTCATCAAAGCTCGCCAGAATTACAATTTCAGTACAAAAGAAGCAACACAGTTCTTCACCTATTTGTTGTCAGTTAAGACACCCTCTTCCTACTCCGCAAACATCAGAAGTCTCGTGGATGTGAGCTCAGGTAAAATGAAGTTGGGACACATGAAGTCACATGATTGCCACATAATGTTGACACAAATCCTCCCGGTGGCCATCAGGAATCTGATGGACAAAGATATAAGAAACACACTCATTGACATATGTGATTTCTTCAACCAACTATGGTAGAAAGTTGTAGATCCTGAAGAGTTGGATCATATGCAAGATGATACACTACAAAAAAAGACACATCTGTGACATTTTGAGCCGGACGAATTTTTTTTCTGTCATACTTATGACACTTCTATGACGATAATTGTAAAAAAAACCCGGTATCATCATAGATGTGGTGGGCTCCTACTTCTATGACAAAAAATCATGACCGAAAATGGGATTTTCGTCCTGGTCGGGCCGGAGACGCAGCTGCATGAAATTCTTTGGGCCGTCCATGACGGAAAAAACCGTGGTAGAAGCGAGGGCGAGGAAAATATCGGGGTGTTCCCGGTTATGGTGGGTGGTCGGGGCCGAGCGATGCGTGTTCCTCTCGTACACGCACGCGTGTGGGTGCGAGGCGTTGGGCTCTAACTGAACCCGAGCGATTGCACTACAGGCTACGCGTTACTAAACCCGAGCGATCGATCGATGGCTGTTAACTGAACCCGATCGAGTGATTCCTTCGCTACTGCTGCTAACTGAAGCCGATCGATGCTGCCTCTGGATGAACAGTGAGCGTTGCTGGGGGGGTTTGGATGAACAGTTCCCGGTGGGGGTGGATGAACAGGACCCCGTGGTGTTGCCTCTGGATGAACAGGACCCCGATCGATCGAACCGGTTGGGGCTGGATGAACAGGACCCCGATCGATCGAACCGGTTGGGGCTGGATGAACAGGACCCCGTGGAGGGCTGGATGAACAGTAGACGGTGGAGGGCGGGATGAACAGTAGCCCGTGGAGGGGTGGTTGAACAGGAGCCCGTGGAGAGGGTTGGTTGAACAGTAGCCGGTGGAGTAGCACGCGGTGGAGGCTGGATGAACAGGAGCCCGTGGATGAACAGGAGCCCGTGGATGAACAGTCGCATGTGGAGGCTGGAGGAGGTCGACGGTGGATGAACAGTAGCCTGTGGAGGATGGAGGGGGTCGACGGTGGAGATGAACAGTATCCCGTGGAGTCCTGTTTTGCGGTACGCCACACCCCTCCCGATGAACAGGACCCTCGTTTCGACCGTAGCGCTCCAACACAAGTCCGTTTCCTCCGTTTTGCGGTATGCCACACCCCTCCCGATCAACAGGACCCCCATTTCGACCGTAGGAGGTCTGTTTCCTCCGTTTTGCGGTACGCCAGACCTCTCCCGATGAACAGGATCCCGTTTCGACCGTGGCTGGTCGAACACAAGGCCGTTTCCTCCGTTCTGCGGTATGCCATGCCTCGTTTCCATCGGCTGTTCCGTCCAAGCCCTCCCGATGAACACGACGCCGCATTCCATTTCGACCCAGCCGGTTGGCTCCCCATGAACACGACGACGACGCAGTTTCTCCGTTCCGACCCAGCCATGTACGCGATCCCTGGTCGTACGTATGCGCGAGTAGGCGTTCGAGACCCCGCCCGTATGTACGTACGTGGCCGTATGTTCTTTCTTGCACACTGGCCGCTGTACGTACTTGTACATGCTTTGTGCGCGCCTCTACATCGACCAGTATGTACGTACACGTTCGCGACCAGAATGACAACGCTACGTACGCTTCGACCAGGTGGGTACCGACTGTCAGGCACTTCCTTGCGTGCAAAGATGTAGCTGGTGGGTCCCAGCAGTTAGGGGGGCGAATCGGATTTTTTTGCCCAGACGCACTTCCTTGCGTGCGAAGATGTAGCTGGTGGATCCCAGAAGTCAGGGGGAAACTTTTTTTTTGCGAAATACGGTGGCCCGTCAGGTGGGTCCCCGCTATCAGGTGGACGAATAATTATTTTGCGCGTAATAAGGAGGCACTTCCTTACTGCGGCCGTGGACCCAGCTGTCAGCCTCTCCACGTACAGTCCACGTCTAATGGAAGCCGTTCCTTGACCACGTTGACCACGCCGCGCCGAGAGCACCAGGGCGGTGGACAACGGCGAGGCCTAGGAAGGGGACGACGCAGAGCCAGGGAAGACGCGACAGTGGAAGCCCGCGCGGAGAGGAGTACGAGGGTTCACTGGTTCGGCTGCGGTGTGAGGCTGCCGTCGCCGCAGGGCCTGGCCAATGGTGGGAATAGTAGGGGCGTGAGGCCTCCGTGGCAGCACAGCCGGCCACGGGAGGCAGGAGCATGCGGCACGACCGGCACTGCTTTGGGCGACTGGAGCAAGAAGACCAGAGGTTGAAGAAGCACTACGGCCGTTGGATGGATATTGTACGGTCACTGGAGCTAGAATCGTTCATATTGACTAAGTTGACAAAGCACTCCGTCCCCGTCAACTTAGTAGGCCCACAAGTCAGCCTCCCACCAAGGTGGGTCCCAACTAGCAGGGGGAGTATTCATTTTTTGTGCGTAATAAGGAGGCACTTCCGGTGGGTCCGAGCTGACAGTGGGGGGAATGTTTTTTTGCCAAATACGGTGGGCCGTCTAGTGGGTCCCAGCAGTCAGGGGGGAAACATTTTTTCGCCAAATACGGTGGCCCGTCCAGTGGGTCCCTGCTGTCAGGTGGAGGAATAATTATTTTCCGCGTAATAAGGAGGCACTTCCTTGCGGCTGCCGTGGACCCAGCTGTCAGCCTCTCCACGTACAGTACTCTTCCGATAGAAGTCATTCCTTGACCACGTTGACCACGCCGCGCCGAGAGCACCAGGGCGGTGGACGACGACGAGGCCTAGGAAGGGGACGACGCGTAGCCAGGGAAGACGCGGCAGTGGATGCCCACGCGGAGAGGAGTACGAGGGTTCACTGGTTCGGATGTGGTGTGAGGCTTCCGTCGCCGCAGAATAACAGGGGGTGTTGGTGAGTAGAGGGATGCCCTGGCCAACGGTGGGAGTAGTAGGGGGCGGTGAGGCCTGCGCGGCAGCACAGCCGGCCACGGGACGCAGGAGCAGGCGGCAAAACCGGCGCTGCTTTGGGCGGCTGGAGCAAGAAGACCAGATGTTGAAGAAGCACGGCGGCCGTTGGATGGACATCATATGCTCACTGCAGCTAGAATCGTTTATATTGACTACGTTGACAAAGCCCTTGGTACGCGTCAACTTAGTAGGCCCACAGGTTAGCTTCCGAAACGGTGTGCCCCAGATGTCAGGGGGAGGAATCATTTTTTGGGCGGGTGAAGCTAGAATATCCGAGATTGAAGAAGAAGGACGGCATCTGTTGGATGGACATCCAACGGCCACTACTGCTAGAACCGTGTGTTGACTATAAGTTGACAAAGCCTTGCATACGCGTCAACTCTTTTTTTGAGGGGACGCGTCAACTTAGTAAGGCCACAAGTGTGTGGCAGAGAACTTATAGCCCATTTGAGATTTGTAAGAATGTGCAGCCAATTTTTGAATTCTAATGGAATTTACTACAGCCCATTTACAGTTTGTTAAAAGTACAACCCATTTCAACCAACTGTTCAAAACAGAATTCAAATAAATTTCCCACATTTCGATGGGATCCGAAATATTTTTATCCCAAAATTTCTAGTCAGATTAAATACAATTTCAATATAAATTTATATTACGTAAAAATGCAACAAAACATTGCGCTCGCAACAATTAATGAAATTAAAATTTTCAATATCCAAAAATAATATTTTATAAAGTAAGTACGTGTTTGGTGCATTTTTTATAGTTACTGCCTATTTTTTATAATTACATCCCATTTATTATTTCTTAAAGCCCATTTTCTTGTTAAGCCTAATGCATCCCTCCTAGGAAAGATTTGCAGCCCAGTGGGGCGGAGAATAACAACTTGACCTTGCTTGGGTATTCCTAAAAAAAGTATAGCTGGGTTAGCCATTTTCAGCTCGAAAATAATTAATATCTCGGCTGGATATCTGGCCTGGGCTAGACGGGCCACAGCCCGCCTAGTTAATACATGCAGCGATGTTTTCGTTGTTGTTCAGAGGAGAAAAATTAATATTTGGGCTAAACATCGCTCAAGAAAAACTCTGCAGTGCTCACACCTCAAAAACACAAATACTGCTCGAGCTGCTTGGTCCCAGCTGTCGGCCGCTTCTTGCGCAATTCTCTCGTTTATTGACTACATAGGTTGATAATGGTGTGGGACCGTGATGTCAGGAAACCAGGAGGAAGCAAAAAAAATATAGTTTTATATACTAATAAGGAGGCACTTGCGTACGTGCGGCTATGGCCCTGGTGGGCCCCCACTATCATCCTCTCCAAGTAAAGTCATCTCCTCATCCTCAAGTCTGTTGACCATGTTGACAACGCGAGACGGCGGTGCCACGGCGAGTGCAACAACTCGAAGGACGATGGAGAGGGCCTCGCGGGCCCTACGGATGGTCTGATACAGCGCCCGTTGCTCATTCGGGAAGCCAGGATCATAGGGCCACATGTCCGCGACGATATTGTCGTTCGCTTGTTCACCGATGCTCGTTGAGGAGACAGAGGTTGCAGCAGAGGTCCTCCTGTGCTGGTAGCTCTTCCGCCATTAGGGCGTCGAAGTGCAGCCGCACCTGCTCTATGGTGAACACGGCATGAACCGGCTTGGACAGTGGCGCCAGCTCCTGGTCGGAAGCTACGTCCATCATCTGATTGTCGTTGCTCAGCTTGGCGAGCTAGCTGACGAGCCAGCATGTACGGCTGCTGGACCAACCCGCTGCCAAGCACGAGTCTGACTGACCTGGCCCACCCAGACCGCCTCGCTCGCCCGCGTGCGCTTTCCGCCCGAAACGGTCAGCGCCGCCCACCCCGCTTCCCGGTGCAGGTGATTGCTCCGCCTTCAAACGACACAAGTGCCGTCCGTCCGTCCTTCTGCCGCCCACATTAATGATACGCGGTTGCCGAGGCAGCTACTCCGGCGCCACACTTCCGTCCCTCCGCCACCCACCATTGCTATATAAACTGCTACGCCGGCCATAGCCGCAGTCATCCGCATTCGTTCCCTTTCTCCTGTCCACACCACTACTGCCCACCATGGCTTCCTCGCGCTCCAGCGCTCTCCGGGACGGGCGGACGACGGACCACAAGGAGATGGCAGCCATTGCTGCCGACTGGCTGGCCGGCAGGCAGCCGGAGGACGACGACGTCCCAATGGAGAACATGATAGTCGACGATCCGGCGCCAACCCCCTCCTCCGCGCCATCCTCGCCGGTGCATTGCACCATGACCATCGGCGAGGCCCGTGCCCAATATATGGACACGGTGAGGCAGAAGCATGAGGAGCAGTTCCGGGAGGCGCAGGCCGACGCCGCCTACAACCACCATCTCCTCCAGGAGCACCTGCAGGCAGAGGAGCAGATCGCTGCGGAGCGGGAAGAGCAGGAGGCGCTGCTCGACTCGTACCGCTCCACCCGCGAGGGCCGCCTCGAGCGCTGGCGGTACCGCATGCGGGTGGCGGAGGTTGCGGCCGCCTACAAAGAGGGCGATGAAGTGAGCGAGGCATTGTTTGGCGAGACCGAGGACGAGGCAGAGGACAATGCCGGCTCCGACGAGTCCCCGCTCCGCTGGCGTCGATGAGGCCCTGCTCCGCCGAGGCCCCGCGGCGCCAACAACGAGGCAGAGGACACCGCCGGCTCCACCGAGGCCCCACCCTACCGGCAACGAGGGGGAGGATTCCCCCCACTCCGCCAAGGCGCCGCCCGCCGGCAACGAGACAGAGGACATCGCCGTCTCCGCCGAGGCCCCGCCCCGCTGCCAGCGAGGCCGCGCCACACAGAAAACACGGGAAGAGGAACACGGTAGGTCGCCGCCGCTCGGGTCCAAGTAAGGCCACCGCTGCTACCCTTCGGTTGAAGCCAAGCTAGGCGGGTTGACCATTGACGGCCGATTAGCTTCTTGGCGGCGACGTGGAGTCAGAGAGCTATGTTGGAGAAGGACGCTACTTCCACTTAACTACTGGTGCAGTTGGCTGACTGACACGTGGGCCCAACAGGCATCTGTTCCACATGTCAGTTACGCAACTGCACCTCCAGTTAAGTCACTGAAGCTTCTGTTTGGCTCAGCCGGACACAGGTGGGTAGCTTCGGTTAATTAATTATACCTCCAGCGCACCCCTTTTAGTTGAAGAATGTATGAAATATAGTGAAATCCGGCATGTTTATATGAAATCCGACCGTGTATGAATGAATTTATTTCGATTAGTTCGATTCTTGTATCATTGGCGATGAACATGCAAAACAATACTTACTAGCATTATTCCCAGGGTGATCACCTCGTTTGCAGCAATTTCACATGTACTCCCTCCGGTCCTTTCTAGTCTGCATACAAGTTTTGTCTGCAGTCAAAGTATCTCTACTTTGACCAATCTTATAGAAAAAAGTATGCACTTCCACAATGTGCGAAGTAAAAAGGAACAGAAGGAGTACAAAGAGTTTGAGCAGCTTTTTAGCGTTCCTGTACATTGCAATCAAACACACAGGCCTGGCAATTCATAGAGAACATTCAATACAATCGATGATTATGCATCTCAGCGATTCACATGTCAGAGCCAATATTTACTTCATAACTAAAGAATAAAGAAAAAATGGATCGACGCTGCTGACAGCAAAGGGCGTCCCATTCGAAAATATCAAACACATGTCTTCTTGCTAAAATCAATGAGCAAAATTTGACAAGGTTTTCCCATTCCAAAATATCAAATGCCTACGATTGTGAAATGGGCAGGGTTTGCCATCAGTTCTGACATTGACATGGCACCTCGTGGTAAATAAACCAGCTGTTCTTTTTGTGCAGTTCCACCAAAATCAACCAAATTCGCGCGTAGCTTGTATGTATATGTTGCAACGCCTTGAACTTATCGGCACCTCCTTTCTTGTGGTGGAAATGAATGATTCGATGTATTCATGAACATTTTGTGCAGTTCCCATTGAAATCAAGCTGAGCACCCCTGTTTGCACAAATACAAAAAAGGTGATTAGTATAAAGCAAACTGTACTATGAATTGACAGTTTAAACAGGCACCTACATGGTCCATGTATAGCACACTTTTAGAAAAATGGAAATCACCAGAAAGAATCCTAGAACAACATTGTACTCGCGCATCACAGCAAGAAAATGGAGATTTGTCAGTCCTTTTGAGCTGAAGTTAGTTTGGTCTTGTGGGGAGTAATGTAACCATCCTTCAACTGCTCCTTCTGATGAGAAGATAGACAGGGCTTCTTCATCCTGGCATAATCAGAACTAGTCACTTCACGTACTCCATATTCTACTTCAGAGGAGGATGATCCTGTTGTGCAAAGACAAGAGGACAACTAAATGCTAGCATCCCTGTTTGCTCAAAAAAAGGAAAGGAAATATTTAAAACAAAACAGATGAAGCACTTCTCAAGGACAATACCGCTTTTTCATGACAGTATCTAAACAGTAGCACAACACCAATAGAGATGAGAAAGCTCAATCATATGGATGAAATAAGTGGGCGAGTACCAACCTTTTTCAGGAGGCTTATTGTGTAGAGCATACAGATGAAGCACTTCTCCGGAACCATTTGTTGCTATCTACTGTGGTGGCCATGCTTACTATATACTCCTCGATTAGTTTAATGTTTCCAACATCTTCTTGTGCAGTTCCACTAAAATATATGGTATCTTCAAAGAAGATCCCTGTTTGCACAAGTAGAGATAATTACGTATTACATTAAGAGTGGCATCAAATCAGTGGAAAAACGATTGCTTGTTCCAGCCATAGCAATAAATTAATATGCAAAACTATATCATTACTTGTGTCATCACAGTTCTAGTGCTTCATTACAGCACCGGGAGTTGATTTTTGTTTTTCTTCCGCTTGTTCTTCCCCTTCATCACTTAGTTCAATAACAGACAAGCTTCGCCTTCAATGTAAGATTTGGCATGTCAATTAGGTTGCACAAGTATAGCACTAAACAATGACATTAATTTTCTGATGAAAGTGGCAAAATACAGGCCAACAATTGTGAAATATCCTTATCTTACCTCAATGGGATATTACGGTGCGCATATAGATTGGAAGTCTTGTCTCCATTTGTGCAGTTCACTAAAATCAAGCAACATTACCATACAAGTAGCACAACATATGAAAGCACACTGTAGAATCATGTGAAAGAAGGCTAGTACTGACCTCTCATGACGCGGAATTCAAACAACTCACAAGAAGAAGATCTGAACCAAATTTGCCAACACGGATAGGAATTAAGATCTCCTCTTGTGCAGTTCCACTAAGATCAAGCAATCAAGCAACGTTGTCGGTGTGACATTTTGGTTGAACTGCACAAAACACTCTTAAAACAAAAGTGTTTTGTGCAGTGCAACAAAAGGTCACAATGGCAACGAGGTGAAGTAGATAACCCTGTTTACACAGAGGTGCAAAGGAAATAACTAGTGGTCAATAACGGTGGATGACACAGAAGCCAACAAAAAGAAGCATCTACCTTATCTAAATGGAAAAGAAAGCAAGACAATAGCATTTCTCAAACGGTGGCATTGATTTATATTAACAGAGAGATTATATTAACAATAAAATTCGTTAAACATGTAATTTGCTTTTAACTGTGGCATTGCATCAATTTTCCAGCGGCATTATTAGAGGGTGCTTGTTTACAGGGACATTTTGGTGGAGGGACTAAAAAAACTCCGTGTCAGTCCCATCTAAGCCAAACAGGAGGGACTTTTAGGGACTAAAAGTGGGCATTTGGAACTAAAGAAAGAAGACCCCGACGGAGAGTCTTTTTGGGACTTTTTCCAACAGTTACCCCTGCCACGCATCGCACCTTGCCTCTATTAGTTCATTACTAGGGGTAACATGGTCTTTTAGCATGTCATTTAGTAACCTCTAGTCCATGTTTAGTCCCTGGAACCAAGCAGGTAGGGACTAGGGAGTTTTTAACCAAACAGGGCCTTAGATTAACAATAGCTAAAGAGTTGCACGGGACAGTGGACGCACCAGCACCATGTGCATCTACCGATGTACTGGGGTGATGCACAGTCTGTTGCAACAAAGAACAAACAACCAAGGAGCATATTTGTGTTGGTCCCAGTTTTGTTATCTTTAGACACCTTTCCCTATGTGAGTGCAGCAAATCTAGTCCTACTCAAACTCTACGGCCTTGTCCCCCAAAACAAAAGATCAGTTCGTTACAGATGTGCGTACTGCGTTTGTCATTGTTTTCCCATTTCGACCAACGTAGGTGCTGGATAGCCAGTCTGTACTAGTACTTTCCCCACTTCCTTTCCTCTTTGAACCACGTCCTAGATTTATGCTATACAACTTTCCCCACTACTTTCCCCCTTCCTTTCCTTTTTGAACCACGTCCTAGATTCATGCTATACAACTTTTCCCACTACTTTCCCCCATTCCTTTCCTCTTTGAACCACGTCCTAGATTCATGGTATACAACTTTCCCCACTACTTTCTTGTTTGATCCAACACCTAGATTCGAGTGCAGAAGCGGAAAAAGCCCACATGCAGCTAGAGAAATGCATGTGGAATAAGTAAATTATACCTTAAGGTTCTTGGGGTGTGGTTCGGTGGGCGACCGGAGGCCGTTCGACCCACACTATGTACGACAGCGAAGAAGAAGGGGTCGGAGGCCCTCCCGCACCGCCGCTGGGTGAAAGTGAACAGCTGCGCCGGTAGTGGATTCCCTCCCTCGCCGACGGCGACAGCATTAAGCCTCCTTCCCTTCCCGGCGGACGGATCCTGCCGGCTCTTTGACCAGTAGTGAGGGGAGAGAGAGAGGCCAATGAAGTCTTGTTTAGATCTTGAGAGGGTGAGAGAGTGTGAAGAGAGCAACTACAAGCAGACCAGCACTGAGGGGAGAGAGAGAGGCCAACGAAGTCTTGTTTATATCTGGAGAGGGTGAGAGAGTGTGAAGAGAGCAACTACAAGCGCTGAGGCTCCATCGTGTATATATATACTGGAGAGAGTGTGAAGAGTGCAAGCCCTAGAAAACAAGCGCCGAGGCTGCAGCTTATATGTGATGAGGTGATTATACGGTCACTACGAGATCGTATAGCTCCGTATCCATCCATTTTGACCAGTCAAAGAATCCTCCTGGCACGAATTATGCTCAAGTGTAGTTATCAAACCCGAGACCTCAAGTTTGATGAGCAAACAGGCTAACCAGCTACACAACCCTCCCGTCATGTTCAACGAGAGGAAAATAACCTTTTATACATTCCTGCATTCGTGTGACAAGCATGCCGTGTTTTTTTGTGTGTGGGAGTCATTGGGATTTAAATCATAATCGTGTCATGTGGCTTTGGTGGTAAGACTATCCACAGTGGTGCAGAAATAATGCAGCCTTAGTCACCTTACCTCTCTCCACATAGTACGTTGGGTCCCACCAGTCAGAGGGTGAAACAAACAAATTAATAAGAAAAATTAAAAGCGCCAGCGGTGTATCTTACCTCACACATCTCGCTACTGCACGGGAACACTGTCCAATTGATCCCTCTGTTCGCTCACGTACTATTTTAAGTGAATCCTTATTATAACATGCACACAATTTTGGGCACTTGTATTCGACCTAAGTCAGTGTGCCACCGTATCTCGTACGACTCCCTTCGTCTAGGTGTAATAAGTCACGTTAGAAGGTGCAACGGGACCAAGGTGCAAGCAGATTGGAGGAGAAGGAGAAACTTGACCGGTCATTCCTCCAATCAAAGCCCTGATTTCTGTCTCTAAACGCAACAATTAATCCAAACAACTAAGAGATGCCGTTTTAGCTACCATGCAGGGCCACGTATTAACTCGCATGCAAGCCGACTTTGATTTCTTGGCTGATCAACGCGTAGTTGCGCTCCATGCATTGGGTTTCCGGGGGAGATAACAAGGCAAAGTAAGGAGCGTTTGGTTACATTGCTTAGGCTGGTCGTAGTGGTGAGTAACTTGGACTAGTAACGTGCATATGTTACTAGTCTATGTTACTACTACGCAAAGTTTGCCATCGGAAGCGAGCCGATCTGGCTCTCCTGAGCTAGCAAGGTTTTTCTAGCCCACCCAAGCTAGCTGGCCCACAAAAGCTAACATATTTTAACAGTTCCAAATGCCTAACCTTGCCCGGCTATGCTATAAGCTGTTCTTGCTAAGGATCCAAACACTCCCTAAGTAACAACGCTTGCTAGCAACAAGGCCAGGAGGGGATTGAGATGCGAAGTTAATGGACGACGCCTAAACATTTTGGGAATATCTGATTTCCGTAGGATGACTTAACACCTAGAGGGAGGGAGTACTACTCCTCAGTCCAGGTTTGATGGAATATTCGTCACCTCTTCTCTTCTTGTACGTACTCCATTTGTATCTCACTTCCTGTGGCTTCGCACTCGCACGATTTTCCTATTCTATGAACCTGTGTGTGTGTGTGTGCGTGTGCGTGTGTGTGTGTGTTTAACAGCATGTGTGTGTTAGAGAGAGCGACAGATCGACCTACTCCTACAGAGAGATGGTGTGTAGTGTACGATTTTAGCCGCGAGAGTCGGTGCATCCTCTCGTTTTCGGGCGTCCGGTAGGGACAGGCGGACAGCTGCCATGCCCGCTCCTGACCAGCCTGGCCCACCCAAAGCCCCTCCATCGCCCGCGCGCGCTTCCTGCCCGAAACGGTCAGCGCCGCTCCAAAGAATCGGTGCCGCATTCATGCCCGGGAAGAGCGGACGCGACCTCTCACTGACGCCTGCGTTGAAGGGAGAAGCGGATTCAAGAGTGACGGTTGCTTCGTCCGTCCAACTTATTGCTGGGTCTATGTGATTTGATGGCTCATTGGTCATTATTACTGAGGTGCTAGGACTGCTGGATGTCCCACGCTTTCGGCCAAAGGAGGTACTACTAGATTACAATTTTCTCCATTCTTACGGCGGAGAAGTGCAAGAGCAGTGAAAACACGCAGGCTCAGTGATTACATGGCCCACCTCACACTATCACCATATTTTCTGGACACCGTGCGACACCTAACTCTTTACATAGTACTCCCTCCGTTCCTAAATATAAGTCTTTGTAGAGATTCCACTAGGTGGACTACATACGAAACAAAATGAATGAATCTACACTTAAAATGCATCTATATACATCCGTATGTGGTTCATGGTGAAATCTCTACAAAGACATATATTTAGGAACGGAAGAAGTACTTGTATAATACGTATTTTAATTTATCAGCGAGATAGTACAATGCTATGAAGCTTCCAGCTTCTGTTACATGTATCTTGCGTCCAAGGTTGCCCATTGCAACATTTCATCAAATACAAAGGAGACTAACATGCATGCTATTGCATCTCAATGATTGACAGATCATAGCAAATATCGGTTCCTCAAAAAGATCATAGCAAATATGTACTCCCTCCGTTCAAAAATAAGTGTCCCAACTTTATGCAGGGGGTGTTTGTTTCCAGGGACTTTTTAGTGTAGGGACTAGAAAAAGTCCCTCTTAGAGACTTCTTAACCAAACAGGAGGGACTACTAGGGACTAAAACTTGCTTTTTGGGACTTATAATGAAGAAGACTCTCAAGGAGAGTCTTTTTTGGGACTTTTCCAACAATGCCCCTCCCTGCACCCATTGCCCCGCCGCCCCATGGTGTTGTTTGGTTGTTATTTTTCTGTATACTAGGGGTAACATGGTCATTCAATAACCTCTAGGGAGGGACTAGGGACTTTTTAGTCCCTGAAAACAAACAGGGAGGGACTTTTTAAGGAGTAGGGACTTTTTAGTTGGGACTAGAAAAAGTCTTAGGACTTATGAACCAAACAGGGCCTCAATATGGACTACATACGGAGCAAAATGAGTGAATATACACTCTAAAATATGTCTATATACATCAATGTTTGGAGTATGTACCAGTAGTTCATATTGAAATCTACTAAAGGACATATATATTCCAAACAATATGATAATCTCTCTAACCAAGGTAGTAGGGACGAGGAGTAAACGAAGGGAGTAGTAAAATTTTCTCCATGTCCTGCGAGCCACCGCGCGCGTGGGCGAGGGAGCGGGCGTAAGGCATACAGTACTACTACTAGTAAGCAAGCTTCACCTCATCCTGCGAGCCACCGCGCCCGTGGGCGGGGGAGACGGCATACTAAGCAAGCTTCTCCTCGTTCTGCGAGTTGACGGGACACATCAAAAGTACTCCAGAGTATAGAGCCTTGCCTCTATGGTAGGCCCCACATGGTTTGCCTCTTTTTTAACATAACGCGTCAAGTCGCAATTTGTTTGTTCACCCGTGGTAGACGATCCTCCCTCCACCAAGTGGACAACCAGTACACGGTCAAATTACCACGTGGGCTGCCTTTTCGTACAGAAATGAGCTCCACCGTGTACCCGCGCGGGTGTGGTTGGGAAAGAGACAGGAGTACGTGCGTGATACGTCCATTTTGCATCATGATTTTATATCGATATTTGTTGCATTATGGGCTGTTATTACACATTATGTCACAATACTTATGCCTATTCTCTCTTATTTTACAAGGTTTACATAAAGAGGGAGAATGCCGGCAGCTGGAATCCTGGGCTGGAAAAGGAGCAAATATTAGAGACCTATCCTGCACAACTCCAAAAGTCATGAAAATCCACGAAAGTTATTTTTGGAAATAATAAAAAATACTGAGCGAAGAAAATACCAGAGGGGGCCCACACCCTGGCCACGAGGGTGGGGGCGCGCCCTACCCCCCTGGGCACGCCCCCGTGCCTCGTGGGCCCCATGGTGGCCCTCCGGTGCCCATCTTCTGCTATATGAAGTCTTTCATCTGAGAAAAAAAATATAAGCAAGCTTTCGGGACGAGACTCCGCCGCCACGAGGCGGAACCTTGGCGGAACCAATCTAGGGCTCTGGCGGAGCTGTTCTACCGGGGACACTTCCCTCCGGGAGGGGGCAATCATCGCGATCGTCATCACCAACACTCCTCTCATCGAGAGGGGGCCAATCTCCATCAACATCTTCACCAGCACCATCTCCTCTAAAACCCTAGTTCATCTCTTGTATCCAATCTTTGTCTCATAGTCTGGGATTGGTACTTGTAGGTTGCTAGTAGTGTTGATTACTCCTTGTAGTTGATGCTAGTTGGTTTATTTGGTGGAAGATTATATGTTCAGATCCATTATGCATATTAATACCCCTCTAATTATGAACATGAATATGCTTTGTGAGTAGTTACGTTTGTTTCTGAGGACATGGGAGAAGTCTTGCTATTAGTAGTCATGTGAATTTGGTATTCGTTCGATATTTTGATGAGACTTATGTTGTCTCTCCTCTAGTGGTGTTATGTGAACGTCGACTACATGACACTTCACCATTGTTTGGGCCTAGAGGAAGGCATTGGGAAGTAATAAGTAGATGATGGGTTGCTAGAGTGACAGAAGCTTAAACCCTAGTTTATGCGTTGCTTCGTAAGGGGCTGATTTGGATCCATATGTTTCATGTGCTATGGTTAGGTTTACCTTAATACTTCTTTTGTAGTTGCGGATGCTTGCAATAGGAGTTAATCATAAGTGGGATGCTTTTCCAAGTAAGGACAACACCCAAGCACCGGTCCACCCACGTATCAAATTATCAAAGTACCAAACGCGAATCATATGAACGTGATGAAAACTAGCTTGACGATAATTCCCATGTGTCCTCGGGAGTGCTTTTCTCTATATAAGAGTTTGTCCAGGCTTGTCCTTTGCTACAAAAAGGATTGGGCCACCTTGCTGCACCTTATTTACTTTCATTACTTGTTACCCGTTACAAATTATCTTATCACAAAACTATCTGTTACCTATAAATTCAGTGCTTGCAGAGAATACCTTGCTGAAAACCGCTTGTCATTTCCTTCTGCTCCTCGTTGGGTTCGACACGCTTACTTATCGAAAGGACTACGATAGATCCCCTACACTTGTGGGTCATCAAGACTCTTTTCTGGCGCCGTTGCCGGGGAGTGAAGCGCCTTTGGTAGGTGGAATTTGGTAAGGAAAAATTTATATAGTGTGCTAAAATTTACTGTCACTTGTTACTATGGAAAGTAATCCTTTGAGGGACTTGTTCGTGGTATCTTCACCTGGACCAGTAGAGCAAAGAGTTGCTCCTCAACTTACTGAACCTACTGAAAATGAAAATGTTTACTTTGAAATTCCTTCGGGTATGATAGAGAAACTGCTAGCTAATCCTTTTGCAGGAGATGGAACATTGCATCCCGATTTACACTTAATCTATGTGGATGAAGTTTGTGGATTATTTAAGCTTGCAGGTATGCCTGATGATGTTATCAAGAAGAAGGTCTTCCCTTTATCTTTGAAGGGAGATGCATTGACGTGGTATAGGCTATGTGATGATATGGGATCATGGGACTACAAACGGTTGAAATTGGAATTCCATCAGAAGTTTTATCCTATGCATCTTGTTCATCGTGATCGTAATTATATATATAATTTTTGGCCTTGCGAAGGAGAAAGCATCGCTCAAGCTTGGGGGATGCTTAAGTCAATGTTATATTCATGCCCCAATCATGAGCTCTCAAAAGAAATGATTATTCAAAAAATTTATGCTCGGCTTTCTGACAACAATCGCACCATGCTCGACACTTCTTGTACTGGGTCTTTTATGATGAAGACTATTGAATTCAAATGGGATTTATTGGAAAGATGTAGCGACCCGACCTCAAACGGTCAAGTATCTGTGCTTCAGTGTCATTCCTGGATCGGTAATGCTGACACACACAGTACTCGAAGGATTTATAACAGAGTAGCAATCACACACTTATTACATCGAATGTCTCAATAGAGAACTTATTACAATAAATATGGCTTAAGGCCATCTAATACGATAACAACGGAAGGCTTGGAAGATAAAGTGAGTCCATCAACTCCAACGGCATAGCTGAGCTGCACGGCAACGACCTAACGAACCTTACTCCTCGTCTGAAAAGTCTGCAACATGATACGTTGCAGCCCGAAAATGGGTCAGCACATGGAATATGCTGGCAATATAACACAGTAGAGCAAGAACAGAATAATGCTATCACTACATGCATATTTGGCTGGTGGAAAGCTCTATGGTTATAGTTTTGCGGAAAGCCAATTTTTCCCTACAACAAAGGAATAGATTTTATTTAACTATCATGGTAGTTGAAACATCATTGAGAAGGTTCCTCCAACTCAATCCCAATTAGAAGTAATTATCAACCCAACAATATTAATTTAGAGTGATGAGAAACATATGATAATCCAAGTACTAGATACTCAAGATGTCCATAACCCGGGACACGGCTAACCATGATTAGATTGTACACTCTGCAGAGGTTTGCGCACTTTTCCCCACAAGACTCGATCTCCTCCGTTGGATTTTCTCGCACTACAGGGTGTTTGAGAAACGGATGACCGAGACACAGTCTTTCAGAAACATTAACTCTTTACTCCGAGCAGACCATACCAACCTACATCCCTCTACCTGCTGATCCACCTCTTCAAGAGCTCATGCAACTTACTCAACTATGCTAGAGCCCATAATAGCTTGTGACTGCACATGGAAGTTTCTAGCATGAAATATCTCAGTTCCCTTTGAGCCTGGGTGGCGGACCTTAGGATTATCACACGGGTACTCCGGGATATCCTAGGACAACACTGGATTCTCCAGGTGCCCGACAAGCAATCCACCCAGATGTGTATTAAAGTTGCCACCTTAAGTTGAACCATTAATTAAGAATCTCACATCTGTCATGGATTCACTCACCCAAACCACGTCTACGAGCATAGCATAGCAATATAAGCAATACGTAGAAGTAACTCCCAAGGGTTTGATAATAACAGGGCAATAGGTTCTACCTCATCAACTACTTCCCAATCCACATGTTAATCACATCCTAATCATGCAATGTTTGAGGATTGGAGCTAATGCATAAAAACTGGGTATGAAAAGAGTATGATCAATGTGTTACTTGCCTTGTTGATGATCCGCAAAACCTAGAGACTCGTAGTAGCACGCTTCGCACTCCGGGTGTTCTATCGCAAACAAACAATAGCATACATAAGTAATCAAGAAAAGAAGCACGGTTAAATCTCAAATAAGAAGATCTAACCAGAAAGTTCAACTTAAGAACTCCGGTTTGCAAAAAGAATCAAATCAAACGGAGCAACGAAACTCAAACTGCGAAAGAAACAAGATCCGTTTACTAATCTGAACTAAAGTGAAATTTTACAGTACCAAAATCTTGTTCAAGTTGATTAAACAGAAAGAGGGTTTCGAGACGAAGATCTAGGCGCTTGAATCGCCTGATTCTGATAAACGAGCAAAAAGATAAACTAAAACGAAAATCGGATCAGAAATCGCGATCGAAAATAATCGCGGAAAATCCGAGAAAAAGAAAAATTGACGAATAGGCTCACGAACGAACGTTCGCTGTCTACGGCTAACGAGTGAACACCGTTCGTTAAAACGAACATACGGACGAACGTCCGCTAACTAAACTAAACCGGGAAAAAACCGATCTATTCTAAAAAAACGGATCGGTTTAAAAATAAAACCGAACGACGGCGGCAGCGACGTATACCTCCGGCGAGGCGGGGCGGCTCCGGCGGGGTGGCGCGGGTGGTGCGGGGCGGCAGCGGCAAACGGCGACGGCGGGCGGCGGCTTCGGTAGGCGGCGGGTGGCGGGTCGGGTGGTGGTGGTGGGGGTCGGGGGCGGCGTATATAAGGAGGGGGGCTGCTGGCTTGGGGAGGGGGCAAGGTGGCGCGGGGACAGAGTCTCGGTCGGACTCGGCGACGGCGACGGCGGTCGCGGTCTCCTGGAGGGAGACGGCGGCGCGGGGCGGCTGGGCCGGCCTGGCTCGGTTGGGCTTCGGCCCAGCCGGGCGCTGAAGATTTTTTTAAATAATTTCGCCGAAACATAAATAAATCCTAGAAAATAAAATAGAAATCTAAAAATACCAAAACAAATTTTCACCGTCTAAATAAAATATTTAGAACGAGATGAACATTTTCTTGGCCCTAAAATGCAACTTTGAAAAACATGCAATTTTTCTAATTCAAATAAAATAGCAATAAACTCTGAATAAAATCCAATATTTGATTTTAATATTTTCCTCCAATTTTTCAATTATTTTGGAGAAGTCATATTATCTCCTCTCATATATTTTAATATGAAATATTTTCGGAGAGAAAAATAATTAAAACCAAAAATCCTCGTTTCAATATTTGATAAAACTCAAATATGAAAATAGGGAAATCCCCAACTCTCTCCGAGGGTCCTTGAGTTGCTTAGGATTTCGAGGATCGCGAAACGAAATGCAATAAAATATGATATGAAGGAATGATCTATGTATAAGATTCCAAATTGGAAATTTGGGATGTTACAAAAGAATTAAACACAACTTTGAAGATTGGGATCTCGACAAGGGTAAGGAGTCAGGTATAACACCTAAGTTTGATTGTGTTAAATCTTTTATGGATACCGATGTTTTCCGTAAATTTAGCACTAAATATGGACTTGACTCTGAGATAATAGCTTCTTTTTGTGAATCTTTTGCTGCTCATGTTGATCTCCCTAAGGAGAAGTGGTTTAAATATAATCCTCCCGTTGAAGTAAAAGTAGTTGCACCTATTAAAGTTGAAGAAAAGACTATCACTTCTAATGATCCTATTGTTCCTACTGCTTATGTTGAGAAACCACCTTTCCCTATTAGAATTAAGGATCATGCTAAAGCTTCAACTGTAGTCAATAAAAGTAATATTAGGACACACAAACCTCCTGAGCAGGTTAAAGTTGAACCTAATATTGCTATGGTTAAAGATCTCTTGGCTGATAATATCGATGGGCATGTTATTTACTTCTGTGATGAAACTGCTAGGATTGCTAAACCCGGTGCTAAAGATAAACATAGACCTGTGGTAGGCATGCCTGTTATTTCTGTTAAAATGGGATATCATTGTTATCATGGCTTATGTGATATGGGTGCTAGTGCTAGTGCAATACCTATTTCCTTATACAAAGAAATTATGCATGATATTGCACCCGCTGAGTTAGAAGATATTGATGTCACCATTAAACTTGCTAATAGAGATACTATTTCACCAATTGGGATTGTTAGAGATGTTGAAGTCTTGTGTGGGAAAGCTAAATATCCTGCTGATTTTCTTGTTCTTGGTTCCCCACAAGATAGCTTTTGTCCCATTATATTTGGGAGACCCTTCTTGAACACTGTTAATGCTAAGATAGATTGCAAGAAGGATGTTGTTACTATTGGCTTGGATGATATGTCTCATGAGTTTAATTTCTCTAAATTTCGTAGACAACCTCGTGATGAGGAATTCCCTAGTAAAGATGAAATTATTGGTCTTGCTTCTATTGCCGTACCTCCTAGTGATCCCTTAGAACAATATTTGCTAGACCATGAAAATGATATGTTTATGAATGAAAGAAGGGAAATAGATGAAGTATTCTTTAAACAGGGACCCATTTTGAAACACAACTTGCCTGTTGAAATCCTAGGGGATCCTCCTCCACCCAAGGGTGATCCCGTGTTTGAACTTAAACCATTGCCTGATACTCTTAAATATGCTTATCTTGATGAAAAGAAGATATATCCTATTATTATTAGTGCTAACCTTTCAGAGAAGGAGGAAGAAAAATTATTGTAAACTCTGAAGAAGCACCGTGCTGCTATTGGATATACTCTTGATGATCTTAAGGGCATTACTCCCACTCTATGTCAACACAAAATAAACTTGGAGAAAGATACCAAACCAGTTATTGATCACCAACGACGGCTAAATCCTAAGATGAAATAAGTGGTAAGAAAGGAAATACTAAAGCTCCTTGAGGCAGGTATAATCTATCCTGTTGCTGATAGTCAGTTGGTAAGTCCTGTCCATTGTGTCCCTAAGAAGGGAGGTATTACTGTCGTTCCTAATGATAAAGATGAATTGATTCCGCAAAGAATTATTACAGGTTATAGGATGGTAATTGATTTCCAAAAATTGAATAAGGCTACTAAAAAAGATCATTACCCCTTACCTTTCATTGATCAAATGCTAGAAAGATTATCCAAACACACACATTTTTGCTTTCCAGATGGTTATTCTGGTTTCTCTCAAATACCTGTGTCAGCTGATGATCAACCAAAGACCACTTTTACTTGCCCTTTCGGTACTTTTTCTTATAGACGTATGCCCTTTGGTGTATGTAATGCACCTGCTACCTTTCAAAGATGCATGATGGCTATATTCTCTGATTTTTGTGAAAAGATATGTGAGGTTTTCATGGACGATTTCTCCGTTTATGGCTCCTCTTTTGATGATTGCTTGAGCAACCTTGATTGAGTTTTGCAGTGAAGAAACTACTCTTGTCTTGAATTGGGAGAAGTGCCACTTTATGGTTAATGAAGGCATTGTTTTGGGGCATAAAATTTCTGAAAGAGGTATTGAAGTTGATAAAGCTAAAGTTGATGCTATTGAAAAGATGCCATCTCCCAAGGACATCAAAGGTATAAGAAGTTTCCTTGGTCATGCCGGTTTTTATACGAGGTTCATTAAGGACTTCTCAAAAATTTCCCGGCCTCTGACTAATCTATTACAAAAAGATATACCATTTGTCTTTGAAGATGATTGTGTAGAAGCATTTGAAATACTTAAGAAAGCATTAATCTCTGCACCTATTGTTCAACCTCCCAATTGGAATTTACCCTTTGAAATTATATGCGATGCTAGTGATTATGCTGTAGGTGCTGTTCTAGGGCAAAGAGTTGATAAGAAATTAAATGTTATCCAATATTCTAGTAAAACTCTAGACAATGCCCAGAGAAATTATGCTACTACTGAAAAGGAATTCTTAGCAGTTGTATTTGCTTGTGATAAGTTCTGACCTTATATTGTTGATTCTAAAGTAACTATTCACACTGATCATGCTACTATTAAATACCTTATGGAAAAGAAAGATGCTAAGCCTAGACTTATTAGATGGGTTCTCTTGCTACAAGAATTTGATTTGCATATTGGCGATAGAAAGGGAGTTGAGAACCCCGTTGTAGACAACTTGTCTAGGTTAGAAAATGTTCTTGATGACCCACTACCTATTGATGATAACTTTCCTGATGAACAATTAAATGTCATAAATGCTTCTCGTACTGCTCCATGGTATGCTGATTATGCTAATTACATTGTTGCTAAATTTATACCACCTAGTTTCACATACCAACAAAAGAAAAAGTTTTTCCATGATTTAAGACATTACTTCTGGGATGACCCACATCTTTATAAAGAAGGAGTAGATGGTGTTGTTAGGTGTTGTGTACCTGAGCATGAACAGGAACAGATCCTACGCAAGTGTCACTCCGAGGCTTACGGAGGACACCACGCTGGAGATAGAACTGCACATAAGGTATTGCAATCCGGTTTTTATTGGCCTACTCTCTTCAAGGATGCTCGTAAGTTTGTCTTATCTTGTGATGAATGTCAAAGAATTGGTAACATTAGTAGACGTCAAGAAATGCCTATGAATTATTCACTTGTTATTGAACCATATGATGTTTGGGGCTTTGATTATATGGGACCGTTTCCTGCCTCTAATGGATATACACATATTTTAGTTGCTGTTGATTACGTTACTAAGTGGGTAGAAGCTATTCCAACTAGTAGTGCTGATCATAACACTTCTATTAAGATGCTTAAAGAAGTTATTTTTCCGAGGTTTGGACTCCCTAGATATTTAATGACTGATGGTGGTTCACATTTCATTCATGGTGCCTTTCATAAAATGCTTGCCAAGTATGATGTTAATCATAGAGTTGCATCTCCTTATCACCCACAGTCTAGTGGTCAAGTAGAATTGAGTAATAGAGAGCTTAAATTAATTTTGCAAAAGACTGTTAATAGATCTAGAAAGAATTGGTCCAAGAAACTTGATGATGCATTATGGGCCTATAGAACTGCATACAAAAATCATATGGGTATGTCTCCGTATAAAATGGTTTATGGAAAAGCATGTCACTTACCTCTCGAACTAGAACATAAGGCATACTAGGCCATAAAAGAGCTCAATTATGATTTTAAACTTGCCGGTGAGAAGAGGCTATTTGACATTAGCTCACTTGATGAATGGAGAACCCAGGCTTATGAGAATGCCAAACTGTTTAAAGATAAAGTTAAAAGATGGCATGACAAAAGGATACAAAAGCGTGAGTTTAATGTAGGCGATTATGTATTGCTATACAACTCTCGTTTAAGATTTTTTGCAGGAAAACTTCTCTCTAAATGGGAAGGTCCTTACGTTATCGAGGAAGTCTATCGTTCTGGTGCCATAAAAATCAACAACTTCAAAGGCACAAATCCGAAGGTGGTGAACGGTCAAAGAATCAAACATTATATCTCAGGTAATCCTATAAATATTGAAAATAATATTATTGAAACCGTAACCCCGGAGGAATACATAAGGGACACTTTCCAGAATGTTTCAGACTCCAAAAAGGAATAGGTATGTGGTACGGTAAGTAAACCGACTCCAAAACAGTTCTAATGGCAATTTTTATCCGTTTTGGAATATTTGGAAAAATAGGAAAATAAGAAGCAGTCCGGGAAGGACACGAGGCCTCCACGAGGGTGGAGGGCGCGCCCTACCCCCTGGGCGCGCCCCCTACCTCGTGGGCACCCCGTGCGCTCTCCGGACTCTGTTTTCTTGCACGATACTTCTTTCGGTCGGTAAAAATTCATTATATAATCTCCCGAAGGTTTTGACTCTCGTATCACGCAAATATCCTCTGTTTTTGTTTCAAGCTGTTGCTGCTGTAGATTAGAGCAAGATGTCTTCTCAAGAGTCAGTCGGGGAGAGCCGGGTGTCTCATCCGGCATCGAGATCAAGGACAAACAGCGACGCTGACCACTTTGGGCCAGCAACGGAGGAAGAGATGGAGGATGATTTGAAGAGGATAGATGCCATGGAGGAGGATCAAGAAGTCACTTCTCGCTTCCGAGCTGGATTCATGATGGGGGAACTACAGAGCTCGGCTATTCCAAACTCGGTTATCCCTTCCAATGTTAGACTTCTTTCTTACGAGAATATGGAAAAGAGTGTTACTTGTTCCCCCGCAGCTATGCAACATCCATGGGTGCAAGGAGCTTTAACCGTCACGGGTAAGCTCCGTAAGGAGTGAGGAGTATCATCGCAAAGAATATCACACCACCACCTCCAAAGAAAGAGATATAATCATATGGGTATGGGCACTCCCCTTGGCAACCGCCAAGCTTGGGGGAGTTGCCTCGGTATCGTATCACCATCACATCCCTATCTTTACCGTTTTTCTTAGTTCGATCCTTTTGGTAATATCTTGATCTAGTAGAATAAAAGTTTTTGGTATGATCTAGTTTTGAGTTTTGCTTTATGATCCTTCTATGTAATCGAGTCCGTGAGCTATATAATAAAGATTAGTGTTGAGTCAAGGGCTTGATTATCTTGCTATGATCTTGAGTGAATAAAAGAAAAAGAAAGAATAAAAAGAAATAAAAAGAGATCATATTGATCTTATGGAGAGTAATGACTTCACATATAAAGAGTATGATGATTAAAAGTTGTTGAGAGTTGACAAACATAGCTTTGGTCATCATTGCAATTAATAGGAAGTAATAAAGAAAGAGAGGTTTCACATATAAATATACTATCTTGGACATCTTTTATGATTGTGAGCACTCATTAAAATATGACATGCTAAAGAGTTGATGTTGGACAAGGAAGACAACGTAATGGGTTATGTTTTCTTACATCTGAAATAAAGTATATTGTCATGGATCATCCAACATGTTGAGCTTGCCTTTCTCCCTCATGGTAGCCAAATTCTTTGCACCAAGTAGAGATACTACTTGTGCTTCCAAATATCCTTAAACCCAGTTTTGCCATGAGAGTCCATCATATCTACCTATGGATTGAGTAAGATTCTTCAAGTAAGTTGTCATCGGTGCAAGCAATAAAAATTTCTCTCTAAATATGTATGATTGATTAGTGTGGAGGAAATAAGCTTTATACGATCTTGTGACGTGGAAGAAATAAAAGCGACGGACTGCATAATAAAGGTCCATATCACAAGTGGCAATATAAAGTGACGTTCTTTTCCATTAAGATTTTGTGCATCCAACCCTGAAAGCGCATGGCAACCTCTGCTTCCCTCTGCGAAGGGCCTATCTTTTACTTTTATCTCTTACCCCTATGCAAGAGTCATGGTGATCTTCACCTTTCCTTTTTACATTTTATCCTTTGGCAAGCACCTTGTGTTGGAAAGATCCTGATATATATATCCAATTGGATGTAAGTTAGCATGAACTATTATTGTTGACATTACCCTTGAGGTAAAAGGTTGGGAGGCGAAACTATAAGCCCCTATCTTTCTCTGTGTCCGATTAAAACTCCGTAACCACAAGTATTGCGTGAGTGTTAGCAATTGTGAAAGACTAAATGATAGTTGAGTATGTGGACTTGCTGAAAATCTCTTATATTGAATCTTTCTGATGTTATGATAAATTGCAATTGCTTCAATGACTGAGGTTATCGTTTGTTAGTTCTCAATGAAGTTTCTGATTCATACTTGACATTGTGAATAGATTATTACTTGAGCATAAGAAATCATATGACAATATCCATATATGTTGCTGCTCTAAGAATGATCATGATGCCCTCATGTTTGTATTTTATTTTATCGACACCTCTATCTCTAAACATGTGGACATATTTATAGTTATCGGCCTCCGCTTGAGGACAAGCGAGGTCTACGCTTGGGGGAGTTGATACATCCATTTTGCATCATGCTTTTATATCGATATTTATTGCATTATGGGCTATTATTACACATTATGTCACAATACTTATGCCTATTCTCTCTTATTTTACAAGGTTTACATAAAGAGGGAGAATGCCGGCAGCTGGAATTCTGGGCTGGAAAAGGAGCAAATATTAGAGACCTATTATGCACAACTCCAAAAGTCCTGAAAATCCACGAAAGTTATTTCTGGAAATAATAAAAAATACTGAGCGAAGAAAATACCAGAGGGGGCCCACACCTTGGCCACGAGGGTGGGGGGCGCGCCCTACCCCCCTGGGCGTGCCCCCATGCCTCGTGGCCCCCCTGGTGGCCCTCCGCTGCCCATCTTCTGCCATATGAAGTCTTTCGTCCGAGAAAAAATATAAGCAAGCTTTCGGGACGAGACTCCGGCGCCACGAGGCGGAACCTTGGCGGAACCAATCTAGGGCTCTGGCGGAGCTGTTCTGCCGGGGACACTTCCCTCCGGGAGGGGGAAATCATCGCGATCGTCATCACCAACACTCCTTTCATCGAGAGGGGGCTAATCTCCATCAACATCTTCACCAGCACCATCTCCTCTAAAACCCTAGTTCATCTCTTGTATCCAATCATTGTCTCATAGTCTGGGATTGGTACTTGTAGGTTGCTAGTAGTGTTGATTACTCCTTGTAGTTGATGCTAGTTGGTTTATTTGGTGGAAGATCATATGTTCAGATCCATTATGCATATTAATACCCCTCTGATTATGAACATGAATATGCTTTGTGAGTAGTTACGTTTGTTCCTGAGGACATGGGAGAAGTCTTGCTATTAGTAGTCATGTGAATTTGGTATTCGTTCGATATTTTGATGAGACTTATGTTGTCTCTCCTCTAGTGGTGTTATGTGAACGTCGACTACATGACACTTCACCATTGTTTGGGCCTAGAGGAAGGCATTGGGAAGTAATAAGTAGATGATGGGTTGCTAGAGTGACAGAAGCTTAAACCCTAGTTTATGCGTTGCTTCGTAAGGGGCTGATTTGGATCCATATGTTTCATGCTATGGTTAGGTTTACCTTAATACTTCTTTTGTAGTTGCGGATGCTTGCAATAGGAGTTAATCATAAGTGGGATGCTTGTCCAACTAAGGACAGCACCCAAGCACCGGTCCACCCACGTATCAAATTATCAAAGTACCGAACGCGAATCATATGAACGTGATGAAAACTAGCTTGACGATAATTCCCATGTGTCCTCGGGAGCGCTTTTCTCTATATAAGAGTTTGTCCAGGCTTGTCCTTTGCTACAAAAAGGATTGGGCCACCTTGCTGCACCTTATTTACTTTAATTACTTGTTACCCATTACAAATTATCTTATCACAAAACTATCTGTTACCTATAATTTCAGTGCTTGCAGAGAATACCTTGCTGAAAACCGCTTGTCATTTCCTTCTGCTCCTCGTTGGGTTCAACACTCTTACTTATCGAAAGGACTACAATAGATCCCCTACACTTGTGGGTCATCAAGATTCTTTTCTGGCGCTGTTGCCGGGGAGTGAAGCGCCTTTGGTAGGTGGAATTTGGTAAGGAAAAATTTATATAGTGTGCTGAAATTTACTCTCACTTGTTACTATAGAAAGTAATCCTTGAGGGGCTTGTTCGGGGTATCTTCACCTCGACCAGTAGAGCAAAGAGTTGCTCCTCAACTTACTGAACCTACTGAAAATGAAAATGTTTACTTTGAAATTCCTTCGGGTATGATAGAGAAACTGCTAGCTAATCCTTTTGCAGGAGATGGAACATTGCATCCCGATTTACACTTAATCTATGTGGATGAAGTTTGTGGATTATTTAAGCTTGCAGGTATGCCTGATGATGTTATCAAGAAGAAGGTCTTCCCTTTATCTTTGAAGGGAGATGCATTGACATGGTATAGGCTATGTGATGATATGGGATCATGGGACTACAAACGGTTGAAATTGGAATTCCATCAGAAGTTTTATCCTATGCATCTTGTTCATCGTGATCGTAATTATATATATAATTTTTGGCCCCGCGAAGGAGAAAGCATCAATCAAGCTTGGGGGAGGCTTAAGTCAATGTTTTATTTATGCCCCAATCATGAGCTCTCGAGAGAAATGATTATTCAAAAAAATTATGCTCGACTTTTTGACAACAATTGCACCATGCTCGATACTTCTTGTACTGGTTCTTTTAATATGAAGACTATTGAATTCAAATGGGACTTATTGGAAAGAATTAAATGCAACTCTGAAGGTTGGGATCTCGACGAGGGTAAGGAGTCAGGAATAACACCTAAGTTTGATTGTGTTAAATCTTTTATGGATACCAATGTTTTCCGTAAATTTAGCACTAAATATGGACTTGACTCTGAGATTGTAGCTTCTTTTTGTGAATCTTTTGCTGCTCATGTTTATCTCCCTATGGAGAAGTGGTTTAAATATAATCCCCCCGTTGAAGTAAAAGTAGTTGCACCTATTAAAGTTGAAGAAAAGACTATCACTTATAATGATCCTATTGTTCCTACTGCTTATGTTGAGAAACCACCTTTCCCTGTTAGAATTAAGGATCATGCTAAAGCTTCAACTGTAGTCAATAAAAGTAAAATTAGGACACACAAACCTTCTGAGCAGGTTAAAGTTGAACCTAATATTTCTATGGTTAAAGATCTCATTGTGACGCCCCCGATTTGACCGTACACTAATCATGCACGCAAATGTGTACGATCAAGATCAGGGACTCGCGGGAAGATATCACAACACAACTCTACAACATAAATAAGTCATACAAGCATCATAATACAAGCCAGGGGCCTCGAGGGCTCGAATACAAGTTCTTGATCATAGACAAGTCAGCGGAAGCAACAATATCTGAGTACAGACATAAGTTAAACAAGTTTGCCTTAAGAAGGCTAGCACAAAAGTAGCAACGATCGAAAAGGCAAGGCCTCCTGCCTGGGACCTCCTAACTACTCCTCGAAGCCGAACTCCATGTAGAATCATCCTCGGGATCTCTAGCTCCTGGACTCCAGCATCTGGTTGCGACAACCAGGTATAGAAAGGGGAAAAGAGGGAGAAAAGCAACCGTGAGTACTCATCCAAAGTACTCGCAAGCAAGGAGCTACACTACATATGCATGGGTATATGTGTAAAGGACCATATCGGTGGACTGAACTGCAGAATGCCAGAATAAGAGGGGGATAGCTAATCCTGTCGAAGACTACGCTTCTGGCCACCTCCATCTTGCAGCATGTAGGAGAGAGTAGATGGTAAGTTCACCAAGTAGCATCGCATAGCATAATCCTACCCGGCGATCCCTTCCACGTCGCCCTGTTAGAGAGCGATCACCGGGTTGTATCTGGCACTTGGAAGGGTGTATTTTATTCAGTATCCGGTTCTAGTTGTCATAAGGTCAAGGTACAACTCCGGGTCGTCCTTTTACCGAGGGACACGGCTATTCGAATAGATAAACTGACCTGCAGGGGTGCACCACATAACCCAACACGCTCGATCCCATTTGGCCGGACACACTTTTCTGGGTCATGCCCGGCCGCGGAAGATCAACACGTCGCAGCCCCACCTAGGCTCAACAGAGAGGTCAACACGCCGGTCTAAATCCTATGCGCGCAGGGGTCTGGGCCCATCGCCCATTGCACACCTGCACGTTGCGTGCGCGGCCGGAAGTAGACCTAGCCTAGTAGGCATTCCAGTCCAATCCGGCGCGCGCCGCTCCGTCGCTGACGTCAAGAAGAGCTTCGGCTGATACCACGACGTCGGGATACCCATAACTACTCCCGCGTAGATGGTTAGTGCGTATAGACCAAATGGCCAGACTCAGATCAAATACCCAGAACTCGTTAAGCGTGTTATTTATCCGCGAACGCCGACCAGGGCCAGGCCCACCTCTCTCCTAGGTGGTCTCAACCTGCCCTGTCGCTCCGCCATAAAGTAACAGTCGGGGGCCGTCAGGAACCCAGGCCCACCTCTACCGGGATGAAGCCACCTGTCCTTTCAGCCCCCTCATCAGAATCACTTGCGGGTACTCCTCGAGCCGACCCGACTTTAGTCACCACATGTGTCATGTATATAATGTATATAGTATATACCCATGATCACCTCCCGAAGTGATCACGGCCCAGTAGTATAGCATGGCAGACGGACAAGAGTGTAGGGCCACTGATGGAACACTAGCATCCTATACTAAGCAGTAGGATAGCAGGTAAGGGTAACAACTGTAGCAACAATGACAGGCTATGCATCAGGATAGGATTAACGGAAAGCAGTAACATGCTACACTACTCTAATGCAAGCAGTATAGAGAAGACTAGGCGATATCTGGTGATCAAGGGGGGGGCTTGCCTGATTGCTCTGGCAAGTAGGAGGGATCGTCAACTCCGTAGTCGAACTGGGCAGCAGCAGCGTCAGTCTCGTAGTCTACCGGAGAGAATAGGGGGAAGAAACAGTAAATACAATGCAAACATAAGCATGACGATGCGTGACATGACAATGAGCGGTGCTAGGTGTGCCCTAACGCGGCAGTAGGTGGTATCGACAAAGGGGGGAAACATCCGGGAAAGTTTTCCCGAAGTTTGCATTTTTCGGACAGATGAAACGGAGGGGGAAAGTTGCAAGTTTGCTATGCTAGGGACGTCTGGCGAACGAACGGACTGCGTATTCGGATTCGGCTCGTCGTTCTGAGCAACTTTCATGTAGAAAGTATTTTCATCTGAGCTACGGTTTAAAAGATATGATTTTCTAAAGATTTACTAATTTCTGGAATTTAATTAATCATTTAATTTAGTTTGAAATTGGATTTATGACATCAGCATGATGTCATGCTGACATCAGCAGTCAACAGGGGTTGACTAAGTCAAACTGACATGTGGGTCCAGTGGGACCCACCTGTCATTCTCTGTTTAGGTTAATTAGGTTTTAGCTAAACTAATTACTGTTTAATAAAATTAGCTAATTAATTAGATTAATTTAAACATGATTAATTAACTTATTAGTTTAGTTAATTAATTAATTAATTAAATTTATTTTTACTATTTGCTTTATTTATATTATTATTTATTATTATTATTATTATTATTTTCATTTCATTTTTTTATTTTTTTCGTTCTGGGGTTGGGCCCCTTTGTCATAGGGCCCTGGGGCCAACAGGGTTAACGGGCGCGGGGTGTGGGCATGGGCGCCCGTGCACCCGAACGGGGCAACAGGGGGCGCCGGCGGTGGCCGTAGCCCGGCGCGGCGGGGTGAGGCCGTGGCCTCGGCGAGGCTCGTGGGCCGGTGC
>NC_057814.1:427708298-427716695 GCF_018294505.1 Triticum aestivum | reverse complement strand
TCTGGGGTTGGGCCCCTTTGTCATAGGGCCCCTGGGCCAACAGGGTTAACGGGCGCGGGGTGTGGGCGTGGGCGCCCGTGCACCCGAACGGGGCAACAGGGGGCGCCGGCGGTGGCCGTAGCCCGGCGCGGCGGGGCGAGGCCGTGGCCTCGGCGAGGCTCGTGGGCCGGTGCGGGAGGAGCGGTGCGGGGCGGCGGTGAGCGCTGCCGCGGCGAGCAGGGCGAACACGGGGCGTATGGCGGAGCGCACGGCGAACGCGAGGGGCGGAGCCCCGGGGCGGCCACGACGGAGCAGGGAGGCGCGGTGGTCGGCGTGCGATAGAGGAGAGACGGAGGGGGGTTCCTCACCCTACGTTGCAGGGGATCGGGCGGCGAGGGTCGATGGCGCTCGTTGGGGAGGAGGATGGGGATGAGCGCCGGAGACGGGGAGCGGTCCGGCGACGATGTGGCGTCCACGAGGTGGTGGCGGGACGAGGCAGCGACGTCGGGGGCGACGGTGACGAAGAGGAGGCAGTCCGTCGAAGGCGGAGGCGCGTCGAGCTCCAGGCGGCGAGGGACGGAGATGGGCCGTCGGGGGCGACGCGGCAGGCGCGGCGAGGGGCGCCGCTGAGGGAGAGGGGACGGGAGCGCGAGGATGAGGGCGGGGGCCGGCGAGGTCCAGGCGGCGGCGCGGGCTCCGGGCAGCGTCCGCAAGGCGACGAGGCGATGGGGTCGGGGCACCGTTTTCGGGGGCGAGCGCCCCCGATCCAGATCCACGCGGGGAAGGGGAGAGAGATCGGGGGGATCGTGGGGTGGGGCTCTAGGGTTTCGGGAGCAGTGGGGGATATGGGCGCGGCTGGTGGGCCGGTTTGGGCCGGCTGGCGGTCTGGTGGTCTTGTGGCCTGCTGGGCCGTGGCCCAGTGGGCCAGGGGGTTTGTTTTTTTCCTGTTTATTTCATCTTTCAACTTGTTTTAATTTTGTAAAACATATAGTAAGTTCCTAATCTAGTAATAGTAATTATACCACTGCCACAATTAACTTGGCACATAAATATAATAGTTTGAACTTGTTTATCATTTTAAAAGCATTTAAATATTTGTTTTTGCTACTGTTTTATTCATCTCATATTATTTAAACATTTTATAAAGGTGTGGTTTCTCCACAATAATTACCTATGCATTATTTGGCAACACCCCAACATTTTAGTTTTAATTTTTGAAAGCTTTTGTTGTTTGCCATATTTTGAATTTGAATTTTGATCCGGTTTTGAACTAACGCGAGATTATCAACACTAACAGAGGTGACGTGTCATCATTAGCGTAGGTTTACTGTAGCATAATTATCCGGGCGTCACAATTCTCCTCCACTACAAGAAATCTCGTCCCGAGATTTAAGAGGGAAGTAAAGGGGGAAGGTTCGGGTTACGAAATTCTAGGGAGTGTTCTTGGTCTTGGTTGTTCTTCTCGAAGAGGTTGATCCATTACACTGATGTCTTCATTCTGCTGTTTCAGGTCATCATGATAAAGTTGTCGTCCTTTCTTCAGGAACTCCATCGTACTTACGACAGAGTAAGGGGGGTATTCTAGAAGAACGGACCTCTGCAAGGTTTACTATCTGGTCAATATCATCGGGGAAGGTGGCGGAAAGTAACTCTCGAACTAAATCTTAAGAAAAGCCGAGAGCAAGTAAGAAAGTACCATGAGAAGTTTCAAACGGGTAGGCAATCGTTCGAAGCCTGAAACAAAGTGTGAAAGGGGTTCAAAGCAATCGGAATAAGTATTATGTCTGATGCCAGTATAGATCAGTAGGACGGTGGTCCGTGAATTACATACGAGGCCACGCGCGATGAATAAATTTGGGAACAGGGGGTGCACAGGAGAGTCAGGTTTCGATCCTGTGGAACTGTGGGTTATGGGCCCACCATGTGGGTTAAAAGTAGGAAGGGCGGTGACATCTTGCACGATTATGATAGCAAGGCATGTCAGAGGGTAGCCTGTCAGTTATATGTCGGCAACAACGTCGGTACCAAGGGCGAGGGACGAAGAGAACCATTTTCCTGCTTGTTGAAACGAGGTGGACCATTAGGCAAAGTTCTTGTCCATCGGTGGTTACCAAAATGTCACCAACAATAGTAACAGGGTCTTACTGACAGAGTTGTACACCGAGGTGTTTACATAAGCAGGAGAATATTACTGCTTAGATCATATAGATCACCAGAAAGGTTAAACCAAACAATGGAAAGGAAAATATGATTATCAGATTAAACAGAACAATGGAAAGGAAAATGTGTTTAAACACATATTTCAGGGGTATTTCCTTCCCAAGGACAAGCAGAGCATGATATCCTTGACAGGATATAATGTAGAAAACTCCTTAGGTACGGGAGAGAATTTTCATGACATTACCCATACAGCGGTGTTTGGATAATTGAGCAGGAAACATTTAGCATTGGGCTTCAAATGTTCCTGTTGAAAATCGGAGTACCATAGACATGCTTCGAGATAGCATTGACATGGTCTTCAAGCAAAGGTTGGACTTGGATATACAGAGGATTCATCAGGAACAACTTATAGAATAAGTCTTACAATTTCCTCATGGAAGAATGGTTAACCTTGCTAAGATGGAAAATATAACAATAGGTCCTCCGGCCAGGTGTGCTAGGCATGTCATCACCTTACCGGGCCATATAAAGACCAATGTTGTGACTCTTGGAAAATGTTCCAACCATCATATCTGACCGAGATTCAAATCTGATTGGTGTCAGTATACCTCAGACTTAGGATGCCTGAGAAGAAAAGGTGCGGCACAATTTGACGAGATGACATTGTAAGATTCTCGGGAAATGAACTATGGAAGCGAGTTCCGAAATAAGAGTTCATCATTAAACCAAGGAGAGGGTTAGGAGGTGGCTGATGGACTCAGCGACATTCCATTGAGATTTCCAAAAGATGGATTTCCACAATTATGTGTACAAGGAGATAGCTTTTGTCAGTTCAAATGATATAATGAGGTATGCTCGAGGAAACATACACGATTGAACATTGGTTGACGATGCACCCGAAATACGGACTTAGGTAGCACAAACAATGTTAGAATGGCGATTCGATAACCAATGGTCTAAGAATGAAATGTTGACCATTAACTTCAAAGCAATAAGGTTGCTAGAAGTTTTGAATTCGCACACCATAGTTCAATTGTCGGTTTTCCGGTTAGGAACAACACGGGGACCAAGGAATGAATGGATGTGGCAAGAAGTATCACCTGTATCAAGATGCCATAAGAGGAAATTCTCATGACATTCTTGATATAAAAGATGGTAATACTCCAAAGTAAAGAAGAACAAATGCTGGATATCAAGGATCTCAAGGTATAACACAAAACATGAACAAGTTTGTGTTGAATGGAAGGCAATAAAGTGGTCGATGATAACACAGATCATCGAGGGCAAGGATGGTATTTCTCATCATGAACTCAATTGATATCCTGGAAGAGCTCATAAGGTTGATGATGATCACGCGACATTTGCCGAGAGATTTCATGAAGGTGTAATCGATCGGCGATGACATCAAGTCAAAGGAATGATGGAGCGAAAGGTTATTGAAACCACGGGTACGACACAAACTCGAGACCAAGCTTGTTGTCCAAGGCGAAATGATAAGACGAGGAAGGTCGGCGTAAGCTTAGCTCATCGTCGAAAATCGTGCTTTGGAAAGAAGGACCAGATAGCACAGTTAAAAAGTTGCATGATAATGACATAGCCGAGCAGGCTAGGGATGACGTGATCGAGTACAAACTCGTAAGCAAAGGAGATTACTAAGAGTTGTTTAATCGTGATGCGGACTCGATTCAGTTATCGATGTCCTTGAGTGTTTAATAACTCGGGGCTCGTGAAAAATTGGAATAAATGAGAATGTAATACTTGATGGAGAACTCATAAGAAGTTATGCAGTTCTGTGATAATCTCGGGATACCAGGGGTTAATACTCGACGACAGATCAAGGTAGAGGTTGGACTAGGGTATTGCTTTGCAGAAGACAAGTGCTCAAACTTGCACGAGAAACGGAATCAAGGAGAAACATGGTCGGATCCACGATTGCAAAGGATTAATTCACCGATACTAGATGATATTATACTAGGGAAATAGCTATTATTATAAGAAGCTTCCATGATAGGATCTACATCGTGTCCATGGGCATGAACACAAAGGTTCAAGGTCGACTCCCACTTCTGCAATGCATAACCTTTCATTCACTGCTCTATTAAAAATAATTTGAGTGCGAAGACCTACCTGGTGAATTACCAGAGGAGTATGAACCTTGGAAAACTTTCGGGTTCACACAGATTAAGGAAGGCATAGGTTCAACCCATCAGGGCATCTTAGGAACATATACCACAAACTTCGGAGTAAATATTACAAGCTCGAAAGAAGAGCATTGTTCAAAAGCAGATGATACAATTTACCAAAGGCATTATATACCCATGGAAAGGCTCACAAGGTTATTCAATATGAAGGACATTGTTGGATAAAATCCAACAAAGGAACCGATGGTCCACAAGGGATCTGATGTGAGTATCGGTACTCAACCAGAGGAAGAAGAATGCAAGGAGATCTGATTATAGAAACAACTGACTAACTCAAAGTTCAAATGCAAAAGAATTATGATTTCAAAATTAGGGGGTCAGAAGCAACGCTCTGATCAAGGATGGATAAGTTGAGTAGGCTTAGGGGTACAATCGATGGCAATTTGATAGGTCGAGATCCAGCTCACGTTTAAAATGACGTCTGAGCCGGAAGGATGAATTCTAGGATATGATTGAGGATTGCGAGCATTCGCAACAAATTGAATCAACAGACTCAAAATGATAATGACAAGAGATGCCAATAAGATTACGAGACTTAAGATTAATCATAATGCAAGTAAGCAAGAATTTCAAGAGCAAAAAGGCTCCTGAGGATTTTCGGGAGATCGAATGATATTTTGAACACTTTTGTGACATACTTGAATCAACTGGGGATGAGCGGATACTCAGTAAGTGCGAGAATTATCCGTAGGGGTATTCAGGTGACAAAGAACAGCAAGGCAGTAAGCTCAAAGGATTCTCGTAACAACAGAGAGAATTTCGGGGTATCTTGTAATAACAAGATCAACTGGGAAACATTGTATGAATGGTGAGTATACGTGGTTATCCATAGGAGTTTATCGATGAAAGGGAATTGCAAAAGCGATGAACACAAGTTCTCGGGTTAACAACGGAGAGTGTCTTCAGGGTCTTCACGTGCAGCAGACGATCATCAGCAATAAGGGGCTCTCCGGGTGAAAGTGATAACGAGACCCTAATGTTAGATTTAGCAAAAATTCACTTACCCGAATAGAAGAGAGATCAGAGTCCCAGAGTATAGACAAGGAGTAAAAGATCCTAATACCACCCAATGGCGACGTGGGCCTGTAAGCCACACAGCCATGTTAGTAAAAGTTTTTCAATAACTAGACTCGACTTCGGCCAAGGAGTTGGAAAGGGGGATTCCTACAGGCAGTCGGCTCTGATACCAACTTGTGACGCCCCCGATTTGACCGTACACTAATCATGCACGCAAATGTGTACGATCAAGATCAGGGACTCACGGGAAGATATCACAACACAACTCTACAACATAAATAAGTCATACAAGCATCATAATACAAGCCAGGGGCCTCGAGGGCTCGAATACAAGTGCTCGATCATAGACGAGTCAGCGGAAGCAACAATATCTGAGTACAGACATACGTTAAACAAGTTTGCCTTAAGAAGGCTAGCACAAAAGTAGCAACGATCGAAAAGGCAAGGCCTCCTTCCTGGGACCTCCTAACTACTCCTTGAAGCCAAACTCCATGTAGAATCATCCTCGGGATCTCTAGCTCCTGGACTCCAGCATCTGGTTGCGACAACCAGGTATAGAAAGGGGAAAAGAGGGAGAAAAGCAACCGTGAGTACTCATCCAAAGTACTCGCAAGCAAGGAGCTACACTACATATGTATGGGTATATGTGTAAAGGACCATATCGGTGGACTGAACTGCAGAATGCCAGAATAAGAGGGGGATAGCTAATCCTGTCGAAGACTACGCTTCTGGCCACCTCCATCTTGCAGCATGTAGGAGAGAGTAGATGGTAAGTTCACCAAGTAGCATCGCATAGCATAATCCTACCCGGCGATCCCCTCCTCGTCGCCCTATTAGAGAGCGATCACCGGGTTGTATCTGGCACTTGGAAGGGTGTATTTTATTCAGTATCCGGTTCTAGTTGTCATAAGGTCAAGGTACAACTCCGGGTCGTCCTTTTACCGAGGGACACGGCTATTCGAATAGATAAACTGACCTGCAGGGGTGCACCATATAACCCAACACGCTCGATCCCATTTGGCCGGACACACTTTTCTGGGTCAAGCCCGGCCGCGGAAGATCAACACGTCGCAGCCCCACCTTGGCTCAACAGAGAGGTCAACACGCCGGTCTAAATCCTATGCGCGCAGGGGTCTGGGCCCATCGCCCATTGCACACCTGCACGTTGCGTGCGCGGCCGGAAGTAGACCTAGCCTAGTAGGCGTTCCAGTCCAATCCGGCGCGCGCCGCTCCGTCGCTGACGTCAAGAAGAGCTTCGGCTGATACCACGACGTCGGGATACCCATAACTACTCCCGCGTAGATGGTTAGTGCGTATAGACCAAATGGCCAGACTCAGATCAAATACCCAGAACTCGTTAAGCGTGTTATTTATCCGCGAACGCCGACCAGGGCCAGGCCCACCTCTCTCCTAGGTGGTCTCAACCTGCCCTGTCGCTCTGCCATAAAGTAACAGTCGGGGGCCGTCAGGAACCCAGGCCCACCTCTACCGAGATGAAGCCATGCACCTGTCCTTTCAGCCCCCTCATCAGAATCACTTGCGGGTACTCCTCGAGCCGACCCGACTTTAGGCACCACATGTGTCATGTATATAATGTATATAGTATATACCCATGATCACCTCCCGAAGTGATCACGGCCCAGTAGTATAGCATGGCAGACGGACAAGAGTGTAGGGCCACTGATGGAACACTAGCATCCTATACTAAGCAGTAGGATAGCAAGTAAGGGTAACAACTGTAGCAACAATGACAGGCTATGCATCAGGATAGGATTAACGGAAAGCAGTAACATGCTACACTACTCTAATGCAAGCAGTATAGAGAAGACTAGGCGATATCTGGTGATCAAGGGGGGGGGGCTTGCCTGATTGCTCTGGCAAGTAGGAGGGATCGTCAACTCCGTAGTCGAACTGGGCAGCAGCAGCGTCAGTCTCGTAGTCTACCGGAGAGAATAGGGGGAAGAAACAGTAAATACAATGCAAACATAAGCATGACGATGCGTGACATGACAATGAGCGGTGCTAGGTGTGCCCTAACGCGGCAGTAGGTGGTATCGGCAAAGGGGGGAAACATCCGGGAAAGTTTTCCCGAAGTTTGCATTTTTCGGACAGATGAAACGGAGGGGGAAAGTTGCAAGTTTGCTATGCTAGGGACGTCTGGCAGATGAACGGGCTGCGTATTCGGATTCGGCTCGTCGTTCTGAGCAACTTTCATGTAGAAAGTATTTTCATCTGAGCTACGGTTTAAAAGATATGATTTTCTAAAGATTTACTAATTTCTGGAATTTAATTAATCATTTAATTTAGTTCGAAATTGGATTTATGACATCAGCATGATGTCATGCTGACATCAGCAGTCAACAGGGGTTGACTAAGTCAAACTGACATGTGGGTCCAGTGGGACCCACCTGTCATTCTCTGTTTAGGTTAATTAGGTTTTAGCTAAACTAATTACTGTTTAATAAAATTAGCTAATTAATTAGATTAATTTAAACATGATTAATTAACTTATTAGTTTAGTTAATTAATTAATTAATTAAATTTATTTTTACTATTTGCTTTATTTATATTATTATTTATTATTATTATTATTATTTTCATTTCATTTTTTTTTATTTTTTTCGTTCTGGGGTTGGGCCCCTTTGTCATAGGGCCCCTGGGCCAACAGGGTTAACGGGCGCGGGGTGTGGGCGTGGGCGCCCGTGCACCCGAACGGGGCAACAGGGGGCGCCGGCGGTGGCCGTAGCCCGGCGCGGCGGGGCGAGGCCGTGGCCTCGGCGAGGCTCGTGGGCCGGTGCGGGAGGAGCGGTGCGGGGCGGCGGTGAGCGCTGCCGCGGCGAGCAGGGCGAACACGGGGCGTATGGCGGAGCGCACGGCGAACGCGAGGGGCGGAGCCCCGGGGCGGCCACGACGGAGCAGGGAGGCGCGGTGGTCGGCGTGCGATAGAGGAGAGACGGAGGGGGGTTCCTCACCCTACGTTGCAGGGGATCGGGCGGCGAGGGTCGATGGCGCTCGTTGGGGAGGAGGATGGGGATGAGCG
>NC_057814.1:427704174-427708096 GCF_018294505.1 Triticum aestivum | reverse complement strand
AGGGGACGGGAGCGCGAGGATGAGGGCGGGGGCCGGCGAGGTCCAGGCGGCGGCGCGGGCTCCGGGCAGCGTCCGCGAGGCGACGAGGCGATGGGGTCGGGGCACCGTTTTCGGGGGCGAGCGCCCCCGATCCAGATCCACGCGGGGAAGGGGAGAGAGATCGGGGGGATCGTGGGGTGGGGCTCTAGGGTTTCGGGAGCAGTGGGGGATATGGGCGCGGCTGGTGGGCCGGTTTGGGCCGGCCGACGGCCTGGTGGTCTGGTGGCCTGCTGGGCCGTGTCCCAGGGGGCCAGGGGGTTTGTTTGTTTTTTTTCTGTTTTTTTCATCTTTCAACTTGTTTTAATTTTGTAAAACATATAGTAAGTTCCTAATCTAGTAATAGTAATTATACCACTGCCACAATTAACTTGGCACATAAATATAATAGTTTGAACTTGTTTATCATTTTAAAAGCATTTAAATATTTCTTTTTGCTACTGTTTTATTCATCTCATATTATTTAAACATTTTATAAAGGTGTGGTTTCTCCACAATAATTACCATGCATTATTTGGCAACACCCCAACATTTTAGTTTTAATTTTTGAAAGCTTTTGTTGTTTACCATATTTTGAATTTGAATTTTGATCCGGTTTTGAACTAACGCAAGATTATCAACACTAACAGAGGTGACGTGTCATCATTAGCGTAGGTTTACTGTAGCATAATTATCCGGGCGTCACACTCATGGCTGATAATATCGATGGGCATGTTATTTACTTCTGTGATGAAACTGCTAGGATTGCTAAACCCGGTGCTAAAGATAAACATAGACCTGTGGTAGGCATGCATGTTATTTCTGTTAAAATGGGAGATCATTGTTATCATGGCTTATGTGATATGGGTGCTAGTGCTAGTGCAATACCTATTTCCTTATACAAAGAAATTATGCATGATATTGCACCTGCTGAGTTAGAAGATATTGATGTCACCATTAAACTTGCCAATAGAGATACTATTTCACCAATTGGGATTGTTAGAGATGTTGAAGTCTTGTGTGGGAAAGCTAAATATCCTGATGATTTTCTTGTTCTTGGTTCCCCACAAGATAGCTTTTGTCCCATTATATTTGGGAGACTCTTCTTGAACACTGTTAATGCTAAGATAGATTGCAAGAAGGATGTTGTTACTATTGGCTTGGATGATATGTCTCATGAGTTTAATTTCTCTAAATTTCGTAGACAACCTCGTGATGAGGAATTGCCTAGTAAAGCTGAAATTATTGGTCTTGCTTCTATTGCCGTACCTCCTAGTGATCCCTTAGAACAATATTTGCTAGACCATGAAAATGATATGTTTATGAATGAAAGAAGGGAAAGAGATGAAGTATTCTTTAAACAAGGACCCATTTTGAAACACAACTTGCCTGTTGAAATCCTAGGGGATCCTCCTCCACCCAAGGGTGATCCCGTGTTTGAACTTAAACCATTGCCTGATACTCTTAAATATGCTTATCTTGATGAAAAGAAGATATATCCTGTTATTATTAGTGCTAACCTTTCAGAGAAGGAGGAAGAAAAATTATTGAAAACTCTGAAGAAGCACCGTGCTTCTATTGGATATACTCTTGATGATCTTAAGGGCATTATTCCCACTCTATGTCAACACAAAATAAACTTGGAGAAAGACGCCAAACCAGTTATTGATCACCAACGACGGCTAAATTGTAAGATGAAAGAAGTGGTAAGAAAGGAAATACTAAAGCTCCTGGAGGCAGGTATAATCTATCCCGTTGCTGATAGTCAGTGGGTAAGTCCTGTCCATTGTGTCCCTAAGAAGGGAGGTATTACTGTTGTTCCTAATGATAAAGATGAATTGATTCCGCAAAGAATTATTACAGGTTACACTACAAAAAAATACACTTCCGTGATGATACGTGTTTGTCACAGTAGGTCGCGTTTTTTGTCATGCATGTACATCCATGACGATTTTATGACAGAATCAAGATAGTCATACCTGTGCTGTCGTAGAAGTGTTCCATGACATTACCAAAATTATCATCACGGAAGTGTCCACTTCCATGACGATAAATCGCGCGTCACAGAAGTGCTTTCGTCAAGGGTGAACGACACGTGGCATCCACCGTAACGGAACACCGTTAAGCTATCGGGTCGGGTTTTGGATCCGATAACCCGTTAACAGCCCCGACCAATGGGAAATTTCCACGTGTAAAATTCTTATTGGCCGGACAAAACACGTGTCAGCTCGTTAGTGGGTCAGATAGGCGCCTATGGTATGTCGACACGTGCCACGACCCACCACTGGCCCATTTAGCTTACAAAGCCGACCCGTTTGACTTGGTCAAAAGTTAACGGGCTGGCCCATGAAAAGCCTGTTAACGGTCTCTTCGCAAATAGCCCATTTTACGGCCCGTTAGGCCCTAAAGGAAATCGGCCCAACAACGTCATGTGGGCCGTTGAATATAACACTAGCCCATTTCACTTTCGGCCCATGTATGGCCCACGACGTCTTTCGGCCCATATGAGGCCTTCGTATCTTTCGGCCCTTTACAGGCCCACGGTGACTCTACCCCATAATGAATAGTAATTTTCTTTATACCCGTTAACGGCCCGTGATTTACGTGGGCCGTTTCCAGCCCGTGTTAGCTTTCGGCCTATTGACGGCCCATACGTTCTTGGGCTCCTATTCGGCCCTCGATTACTTCCGGCCCGTTACTGGCCTGTTCCCCTAATGGGCCAAATTTGGCCCATGGCAAGAGTCGGCCCGTTACTGGCCTGTTCCCCTAATGGGCCAAATTCGGCCCATGGCAAGAGTCGGCCCGTTACTGGCCTATTACCCTAATGGGCCAAATTCGGCCCATGGCAAGAGTCGGCCCGTTTCTGGCCCATTAATCTGTTGCGCCGTTTCCAGCCCGTCCTATATTCTGGCCCATTAACGACCCGTTATGCCTATGACAGAATTAAGCCTTTGCTGTCCTACGACCTGTTAACGGCCTGTTACCATGCTGGCCCGATACCAATTACGCCCGATTACGGCCCATGTAGACCCATTTATCCGACGGCCCGAGGCCCACCGATTACAAGCCCATTTATCGACGGCCCGTAGGAGACCCATGGATCCTACGACCCGTATATGGCCCATGGTAGTTGCAGCCACTAGCAAACCAGGGAAAAAGAAGACTAGGAAATAAATAAGGCCGAAACTAACGCTAGGCTATTAAGGCGATTGCACAGATTACATCCACTCGGCATCAAAGATCGCTGTAACGCCCCGGATCCGATGCGCCAGGTGTCTGCCAGTTACTCGCTGTCGTTGCCATGTCATGTGCTTTCGTGTTGCACTTTGCCATGTCATCATCTGCATTTCATATCATGTCATCACGTGCATCGCTTTTGCATAAGTGTTCGTCTCATGCATCCGAGCATTTTCCCCGTTGTCCGTTTTGCAATTCGGCACTCCCACCTCCGGCGCCCCCCTCTTGTCTTCTTTTCGTGAGCGGGTCTTGAACGTTCTCGGAATGGACCGAGTCTTGTCAAGTGGCCTTGGTATACCACCGGGAGACCACCGGTCAAGTTTCGTTCCATTTGGAGGTCGTTTGGTACTCCAACAGTTAACCGGGTAACCGCAGAGTCCGTTCGTGTGTTGCAGAAAACCCCCTTTCAAACAGCCCCAAAACCCCTCTAAGTCTCCGCCATGCTCTCGGTCATTCGATCACGATCGCGTGGGCGAAAACCGCACTCCGTTTGGATTCTTCTAGCTCCCTCTATCTATAAATATGCCTCTCCCCCCGAAATCCTGGGTCCAAACCCTAAAAATTTCCCCCTCTCGCCGCCGGACATGTCCGCACCCGTCGGACGAGAATCCGCCGCCGCCCGCGGCCAATCGGTACGCGCCACCTGTCCCGCGCCCGGCTCCCCCGCGCC
>NC_057814.1:427686524-427703845 GCF_018294505.1 Triticum aestivum | reverse complement strand
TGCGCCGCCCGGCCCGAGCGCCCCGGCCGCGCCCGCTCCGAGCTCCGAGCTCGCCGGCCTCCTCCTCGCCGGCCGGAGCCCGAGCTCTTCCGCGCCCGGCCGCGCCTTCCCCGAGCTCCCTCCGGCCTCCTCTCCGGCGCCCCTCCGGCCACCGCTGCCTCCGTCGCCGGCAAGCCGCGCCACTGCCTCTGATCCCTCAGCCGCGCCCCGATCCAGATCGGGTCAAACCCTAAGGTTGACCCCGAGACCCCCGAGATATTTCTAAGTCCCAGTATTTTTACGATATATGCACATGTTCTCTGCATCATAACTCTCTACATATAGCTCCGTTTCACGCGTATAATATGTCAAAATGTTCGTCTCGTGATGCTCTACATTTTGTTCTATTGCACTATGTTCATTTGAGTCCATCTTGATTCCAAAATCATTCTTGCAAGAGTGCTACTTGCTGTTATCTGCTGTCTCTTATCAGAACTTGTAGATTTGTTATTTTTGTATCTTTTAATGTGTGCATCTTATGAGTATGAGCTCTACATGTGTTTTGTTGTATGCCATGCCATATTTCCAAGGGTGTATGCCACGTATTTTTGTGATCTCTGTGGTGACTAGCACAAGCATGCAAACTAGGCCCCGTAATGTTTCTGATTTCAGGGACTTGGTGATTTCTCAAGTCTTTGTCTGCTGTTATTTTGTTGCCATGTAAACTTGATGCTACAGAGAGATCCATGCATATTTTGGAGATATTCAGTAAGGATGTTTTGTAGATATTGTTGTAATTGATCCATTCATGCCCTTGTTTGCAGTTATGGAGCGCCCTAGCATGCCTCAATCTTACTCTACTTTTGCTATAAAATATTTCTGGCAGATTCTTAAGATGATATGCAATTTTGCCAAGCTTGTTGTAGTTGTTTCATACATGCTATGCTTTTGTTCTTGCCATGGATAGCTTTATAAACATGCCATCTTGCTGTAGGTATGCTTGTTTTGTCATGCATTGCTTTGTGGTGAGTGCATCAAGCTCACCAAGATGCCTTCATATTATTGTTTCTGCCATGCAGGAATGTGCTTTTGGCACTATTAGTGTACATGTACTGACCCACTGCAGCAAGAGCTGACATTGCGTTTATAGTTGCCTCGCCACCTTCAAAAGGTGGCGGTTCCACCATTTTTTCCATAGCTCGCTGAAAAGTTGAGGTTTTACATTAGTAGTACCAGAACAGAAGATGTTAAGGAGGCAGCAAAACCAAACAAAATAGCTTTGGTCTATATACAGAACTTATTCTGGTGAACCCATGTAAAATATTAGTTGTATTTTATTGCAAAGTACATAATAAAACCAGGTTCCAAACATATGACCATGTACCATCGCTAATGTATTGTCTATTTCTTCACATTGTATTAAGGGCTAAGGATAAAGAGACGAAGTTTATAATACGGTAAGCATAGTATGACATCATTCATATCACAAAACAACTGAGAACAGACAAACAGGCAATTGTAACGTTGTGTGGGCAAGTCCAGCACGGAACTAGATTACGGGTCAAGATCAAAGGAACATCACTCCTCTCTTTGAAACCTTGTAAGGTGCAATGATATGCTAAGACAATTGTGTATAAAATTGAAAAGAGTAATAGACATTGGCTGCAAACCATGCAGTTCAAGGCACAAGTCAGAGTAAGTAGTAGTTAAAAGGCATGAGGATTAAGGACTTACAACAGCGACTTTGACTGGTGTAGTCATGCCCTTCTTCTTGCTGGTGTGACAGTCCTTGAAGATTTCCACAGCATTTGGTTCAGGTACTTTTTGGTCCTTGCGGTCTTTCCTCTACACTTCGAACAAGTCAATATAGATCTGATAATATGGTACAGCGAAAAGAGTGAAACAACAGCTAATTACAAGAGCCTCACAGTGTGCAATATAGCTACGAGATCCTGTCGTCTGTTGGAATTTCACTTTCGTACGGTTGGCCTTGTTCTTTGAAAAGTTCACCTACAAGAAGATAGATTTGTGTGGAACATGCGTAAATAGGACTTCAACATGTGATCTGATCACATATATATAATGTACCTGATACTTCGGATCAGACCAGTGTTTAACAAGGCCCCTCCAGTCTTCATCCGACATATTTTCCACTGGAGATGTTTGGGAAAGTTCACTGTTAGCCTTGCCTTCAAAGTGAGTTTTCCTAAAGTTATACCGACGCAGAGCAGACTTGAAAACATGGGTGCAAGCTTGTCTGGTTGCACATTTTTGCTATCCAACTTGAACCTCATCTGTTGAAAATTATGGGAGTCTCATTATCAGCAACCTAGAAAGTATGGGACAGAGCAAGACGATATTACTAGTTTCCGTACATAACCATACTTACAGATAAATGGTCGACGAAGGTGTTGAACTGGGTTTCGTCTTTGTCATTCCTGTACTGAATCCATGTTTGGAGGATACGTACATGACACCTAACGGCAACCGCTGCCTCTGATACTAACTTGGCTGACTCTGTAGCATCACGTGGCCTTTTTAAACCTGCCTCAAAACGGATCTCCATTCTTCCTCCTCTAGATTTAGTTAACCTATCGAGCATTATCCCTGATGTTTGTTTCCTCTTGCGCCTAGGTGCTAGTCCAACAACTAACATAGGAAGTGTTAGTGCACATCAAACTATGAGACTACATATAAAGAAGCATGCAACTGTAACTTGACTCCAGCAACTACCTTCTTGCTGTTGAAGCTCACAAGGTTCATTTGATATTGCCAACTCTTCTTGTGTCAAGAGTGCTTGGGAAGTAGTGTCAGGTGGCAAGGGAGCTTGGGAACGTGCTGCTAGCTCAGTTGACGCACGAGTAAGTCGTGCAGCTGGTAGTACTGTGGTAGGTGTTGCAAGAACTAGGGCTGTCTCTGCTTGTTTGGTGGCAGCTATTTGTTTCTGTTTGGCTTTTTTGCAACTCGTGTAGCATGGGATGCCGTGTTTGTAGAATTTTCTGCTGGACTTTGACCTTCTATTGCACCATCAGTACCAGCAGAATCTGCAGGATTCATCCGCTTCTCATTCCCTGCCATTCTATGTTTCTTCCTCTTTCTCTATGCCATGTTAAGTCAAGCCGACAAGAAAAACGAATAACAATTTAGTTCTTCAGAACAAATTGATGCGTGATGCAGACAAAGTGAACTTTGATGTTAGACAACCACATGATAGGAGGATGTAATATGCATGAAAAACAGGACGGAAGAGATAACCAGAACTATGATGTGTAAACTAAGAAGAAGACATTTCACCAAATTAGAAGCAATGCAATGGAAGGTAGACACCATATAAAAGATGCTACAAATATCGCTCTGCCAAGTTAACAGTGTCTCATCATAAATGGCGTTTAAACAAATGTGAAGCAGTACAAGAAATAAATCATATGCAAGATGCAAACAACATCACACTACCATGTTAGAGGTCTCTCGTCATTAGTGCCATTGCATACTCACAACATTGCATATTCACAGCTTATGATGTGTAAACTAAGGAGAAGGCATTTCAACAAATTAGAAGCAATGAAAGCTAGACACCATATGAAAGATGCAACGAATATCACTCTACCAAGTTAAAACTGTCTCGTCATAAGTGCCATTTCAACAAATTAGTAGTACAAGCTAGAAAATAATGTGAGATGTAACCTATATCACACTCCGAAGTCAAACATGTCTTATGATAAGTGATTGTTGCAGGTTACACAACAGTAGTAATTTGATGTAAGAACATGGTGTGATAGACAGATATTGTATGTTCTAGAAACAGGAACACGTGTCTTATTAAAGTATAATGTGTAAAGTAAGCAGATGGAATTCAACAAAATTAGAAGCAATACAAGCTAGACATCACACATAACATGCAACCACATATAACAGTGCCAAGTTAGAGGGAGCACCGGTGATGCTGCACTAGGGGAGACGTGCTCATCATAAACACAGCTCTGTTGAGTGTCTATGCATGTGTTGTCTTGGAAATCATCTTGGGGGTGTGGAGGAGTAGAAACTATAGAGGCCCTCCGTTCGGAAGGAGCACCTTTATCCGCTGCCTTGCTAACTTCCTTCCGCTTTTTTGATTTTGAATTGTCAAGTAAAACCGACAAGAAAAAGCAATAAAATTCTCTCTTCAGAACTCATTCATGCATGATACTGACAATCACTACTTTGATGTAAGGCAAACACATGATACCAGGATGGAATATGTACGAAAACAGGACGACATGGCATGTTCACAACTGTTTGTGTAAACTAAGCAGAAACCATTCCAGCAAATAAGAAGCAATGCAAGCTAGACACCACATGAAAGATGCAACCAATATAACTCTGCCAAGTTAAAAGCGTCCCATCATAAATGGAATTTCAACAAATTAGAAGCAGCGCATGCTATAAATCATATGAAAGATGCAACTAATATCGCATTGCATATACTAAAGGTGTCCCGTCATGTTGATTGATGTGGGATACAAAAAAACAATAGTTTTATGTAAGGACATGCTTAATAGACAGATGTACTATGTACTAAATACAAGAAGGCATGTCACATTAACAGGTATAATGTATAAGCTAAGCAGACTAGCACATGCAGTTTAACCAGATTGGAAGAATTACAATCTAGACACCATATGCAACATGCAACCACATATCACGCTGCCAAGTTAGAGCAAGCACCTGCGATGCTAGTGTAGGGGAAATGCTGTAATCAACTACAGAGCTACGTTCACTATCTTCATCTAGCATTTCTGTTTCTTGAGAATCATGTCGGGAGGCTGACGCTGCATTCTTTAAATGAGGAGTAGTCCCCTTGCCTGCCTGCCTCGTCATAAGTGATTGATGAGGGATACACAAGAACATTAGTTTGATGTAAGAACATGGTTAATACACAGATGTACTAGTATGTACCAAAAATAGAAAGGCATGTCATATTCAAAGGTATAATGTGTAAGCTAAGCAGATGCAATTTAACCAAATTGGAAGCAATACAAGCTAGACATCCGGCTGGAGTGGTGAGCATGCTCATCTAGGACCTGAGAGCCTGGTGGGAGGCGGGCTGCTTCGCCACCATCGCAGCTTTTTAGTTGGCTTCCAGGTGATGCCTATCTTTGCTGGGCTTGTCACTGGCTCGGCCAGTGCCCTGACTAGCTATTTGTCTTCTGGTGCTCACGGGATGGTGGTTCATGTAAAAAAAAATATCTTTCCTTATCTTACCGACTTCGGCCTTTCGAATACAAGCTAGACGCCATATGGAGCATGCAACCACATATGACACCGCGAAGTTAAAGCAAGCACCTGGGATGGTGGTTCATTGCGAGCGAGGTCATCAACTCCAGAGCTACGTTTACCGTCTCCATCTGCTGACACTGCACCCTTTATAGCACTGTAACGTGTTTTGCCTACCCGCGTACGAAGCTGGAGCAACTTCTCTCTTTTCTTTTTGGCTCTCATGGCAGCAGAGTCTGAAATACCCTTGCATAAAAACACAATAGTGAGAGTAAGGGTGAAGTGTGTGCAGAACTAGTGCACTGCAAAAGTAGCAGATAACAGGTGGCTGAAAAATAAATGACAGGAGACATATGATAGCTCTACAACATTGCATGGCAAACAAAATTAGATTCTACTCCGTATGATTTTGTAATATATGAGCACAGGAAATGCAGGTACTCCTCCAGCACACCACCACATGTGGTCATATCTAAGATAACAGTCGACTGAAAATAAATAGGTCAGTCGATTTTTTTAATGAACCGTCCGATCTATAAGGAACGGGCAGATGGCCTTCGTCTACCTCCCGCCAGTCACTGTTGACGATCTTTCTCAAACCGCCAGCGACCACCGGCCCAGACCCCTGCCTCCGCCGCCCCGCCCTCCCATCGACCTCACACCACCGCCGTGCATGGCAGCGCCCCCAGGCCATCCCTTTAATCCCGGCCGACCACCAGATCAGGCGCCAGTAGCTCTAGGCCGCACACGCCCCTAAGATAAACACCAAGGCGCTACTTCCCCTGCATAATAGGCGTACTAGCGCCTGTTACGCCGGGGAATGCTTCTGTTAATTGGGAATCAACTGGCCAGAAATTGAAATTCAGGGGGGCGACGGACCTCTAGCTAAGGTGAAATAGTATATGAGGAGAAACCTTGTGCATCGCGAGTTACTAGGAACATCTAGTATCAAGAAGAAGCGGTCAACTAGTGTCTTCTATGGGATGAATACCGTGCAAGCAGAGACGTAAGATTTGCACGAATAAGGGAAGATGAGTACCTTTTTCGGTTGCCGGTGTGGTCACCTCCACATGTCGCGCCGATCTTCTTCTTTCTACCGGGGAAACCGATGTTCTGGAGGGTGGAAGCTTGGACGAACCCATGGCCAAATTGTTGACTGTGTTTCCGTGGCCGTATGTCGGCGGAGGGAAGCAGATCCGAGGTGGCGAAGGATGGCGTAGCAGGAACAGCTCCGGTGCGGTGGAGGGTGGCGAAGTTGGAGCGGCAGCGGTGAGGCGCAGGAAGGCGTGGTTGAACTGGCTCTGGTACGGATGGCTCGGCCTCAGCTTCAACTACTAGCCGTCGAGGGCGTTGCGGTTGAGGTTGCGGTGGACGACGACGTCGGGGTATCGGCTCCGGCGTGATGGAGGAGGGCGGCGGTTGATGGGTGGGATGGGGTGGCGGACGGAGGACGCCGGGGTTTCGCGGCTGGTGGAGAGGTAGTTTTGGCGCCCACGGAGTACGAATGGGGAATCGGACGGGTGGGGGGAACCATGTTTCGGTCTGGGACGTGCTTGTTTTTGGCTTTTTTGAACAGAAGATGGGACACGCTTGTTTGAAATTTGGGGAAAGTACAAACTTTGCCCCCCTCTTAAATTTCGGACCTACTGCGGGTCGGGGGTAGGATGGTAATCCCAGGTGTCCCAAATAGTGGGCGGGAGCGATTTCGGCCGCGCGCATGTGTGCTTAGGCGGCCATTGTGTATGAATGTTTTTCGGATGCGGTTGCGTGGCGTCTAGATGAAGCTACAAACCTACCCCGGTTTAGACCTTTGGACGTCGGACCGGTAGGTTTCACGGGTCGGACTTATTAGAAAAGTAATTTCCTTGTACTACCAAACATTGGTCTCACGCGGTTTCGGGCGAGTAGAGGCTCTTTTGGCGCTTCGTTCGAAATTTTGAAACACAAGCATTCATGTTTAGAGTACTCTTGAACTATGAGGATTGACCTAAATAGACAACGTTATATTTGACCTTGTATGTTTGAAAACCTCATTAAATTATCCGCTTCTTTTTGAAATTTTGACACTTGAAAATCCTATAACTACGATTATTTTGGAATGGAGGAGCTAAATTTGAATCTATTTTGTACACGACTACATATGCTATTATGTACAAAATCAGAGCAAAGATTGGTGCCCCCATAATTTAGGTATGGTTTACAAATGCCATGATATCAAATTCAAATAATTGAATGGACTTCATGTTGAATTCGATTTTTTAAACCACCTTAAGTTGAATTCAAATGTATGCTAGTTCATAGGTAGCTATTTATAATGTCCATTGTGTAACTTTCGTATGTATAATGTGCTTTACACACACAACATGAACTATACTCACGTTTATATTCGATTGCTAAAGCGATGCATTGTCTGGAGTTCAAAATACTAACTATGTGGATCAATTGTGTCGAATAATAACATAGACATGCTCAAATTCGATAGAATCTAGATGTCTGATGGATCAATGACCGCTCCTTACGCGAATTGCAAATATCATGATCCCATCCTAATATTTGGATACAATTTATATCTTTAATCAATGTGTAGAGCAGTCTTTTACGTGTAGTTGCACTCTCCATCGGTGGTCTCTCACACATGCTCACACACTCTCTCCCAAGGTGTCTTCCTCGCACACATGCTCTAGATATAACCCTCCCTCCCTCTCGTAACCATTTACAACTGTTTTCACTAACCTTTATCACAAGCACTCTTCCTCTCGCAAACATACACACGCACAATCCTCATCGACCCTTTCTATATACATGGACCTGCCTACGTGTCTCATGTACGCACATTATCTTTACGTTTGTCTCTCACGCATTGTCTCACACCTCTCTTCCTAATCGACGAGTATGATTCTAGCAGAGCATTCTGTAGGATGCCCCTTAAAGTTAGGTTGGATGAATAGTAATATCAGAGATAAAGGGGTTACCTTAGTCCAAGAACCTAGGGTTACAAATCCTAGCCGGCTTTGTCAGTGGACACAGAGTCCTTCACAATTCTGCTATCTTTGTCTTGTACGACTAGTCATCCATGGGTCTTCCTAATGCGTCACGGGCCGATCAATGTGGCGCAGGACGGAACCGAACAAAGGGCCTCACCTCGACCCACCGGACCTCACGCGGTGACACACCCTCTGCCCCCACGTCTCATTATCTTCTCACGCCCACACATACCAACACAAACACCACACACACAGAAAATTTCTCCTGGTGCCTCTATTCCCTCCCCCTTGCATATACACACTCAAGGGAATGGAATCTCTTGTCGTGACGTCATATTCGTCTCTCTCTCTAGACCACTCTCATTTCTCGTGCTATCTCTCCCACGCCCCCCCGTCGGCCCCTCTATCCATGCCTCTCTCGAATACGTAATACACACACATACCTCTCTAGGCCCCACCAAATGCATCAACTACACATTCACACATGTTACATCACGTACCCCATTGATCTAAAAAGCCCTCTCTTCACGTTTATTTCGCATACAACATTCCTTTTGAATAAAGTGTGGCCAAAAAATTATTTTAGAGTTTCTACATATATACAACATTACAAAGTTATATGGAGGAGTACGAACGCTAATTTGCATTGCATGGTGCCCACAATGATATTTATTCCGCACTGTGAATTTGTATATTTTTATACTATATACAAAGTTAGTCATAATAAAGAGAAACGAAGAGCATCTCTCTCTCCATCGCATACCCCCCCCCTGTACGCCCCTTTCACGTATGCACACAAAACTATCTCCAGGTCCTCTAAAAGTAAGCCCCCAGAAAATTCACGCATGTTTCATCTTTCTCTCGTGATATATGCAATGACGATCATTGTATTTGAAGCGAAAGCACGATATGTACATTGGACTTCAGAATCCACTCATTACGGTCACCATTTATGTTTAGTGGTTATTATACAGTCACGGGCTCACCGTACAACTCTGTATTTGCTCATGACATGACTAGTTGACCAGTTAAACGCTCCACGTGGCACCTCTAGTGTTGCATCACATTATCTCACTACCATCGTGCCCACCTGTCGACTTGTATCTACTCTACATCTACACTCTTATAAAATACATAAAATACACTCTTATAAAAACAGAGTTGGTGATGATGGTGTGCCTGCCATCCTGCAATATAGGCCGTCCGATTTATATCTGACGGATAGGAAAGAAACTATGGCAATTTTGCAAAAAGGTACCCACACACCTCTCCACATTTGCAAATAAGGCCTTCCCTCGTTCATCCTTTTCTCTCACAAGATAAACAAGTCATACAAATGCATCTTGATGTTACGTGCAACGCACGGGCATCTTGCTAGTAAGAATGAAAACAAATGACAAAAAAATATTTGGACGGTGGTTCGAAGTCATGACCACGGGCACAGCGGACAAGGTGGCCTTGTATTGGTATGCTGGGCCGTATTTTTTAACACACAGGAGCTGGTGTGGTGATTATACACACACGCACGCATGCACACGAACTGCATCCACGCAACACTCACACAAACACATGCACCCACGCATGCACACAACACTCACACGTACACACGCAGCCACGCACGCACGCAACACTCACACGCACGCACGCAACACTCACACGCACGCATGCATGCACACACCAGTACACCACACGACCAACACACACTCTCATGCTCAAGTGCTCAACCTACACGTGCATGCGCACACATGAGGCCCTAACAGACACATACACAACCAGGTGATTCCCGCGCACGGGTTGGAGCCTTGTCGCGCCTGCGTAAATTTGTGTTTATCTGACCTTTTGCCTATGCGAACTAGCAGGTGGGACCCACAAGGAACGTGGTCAATTTAACTAGTCAACATGGCGCCACGCAGACTATTTGGCCGGTCAACAGAGTGCAACCGATGCTGAACTGTGAGCAAGTGACCGTATAATCACCGCAAAACGTATATAGTGACCGTAATCAGCTTATTCTGAAGTTCGGTGACCATATTACGCTTTTCTCTCTGTAGGCCCTCCAAAACCACATCTCTACACGTTCTCGCATTTTACATCTAACAACTATGCAATACAGCACTACTACTACACTCTAACACAATAAATCATATGTGTTTTTAGTTTTACTAGATATCATATTGTTACTTATAATTATTCAGTTTGCATACATTAAAATTGCCTTTGAAATGTATGGCCAGTATCATCTACCGTGCGGGAAAAATCCCGCCCTTTCCTGTTTAATCGGGTTTGTATCGATGGATCATGCGAAACAGCAAAACTATAGTACTATACAGTACAAGTGACAGTTCACTGGGCCGTCGTGTCGTCTACTCCTCCGTCGTAATAGTGGAGCGCTCGCTTTCATAAATCTTCTAGTCCCTTTCGCCGACATGTGGGACATCAAGCTACCGGGTCCACGTGCCATACCGAAATACAGTGCAGAGCAGCCGGGGTGAAGCACCCCAGTCATGGCGCCGGCGTAGTAATGAGCAATGAGGCGTCAAATCACAAAGCTGCACCTTTCCCGCGGTTAAGTTGGAGGGACGAAGCAACCATCATTTCACTCGTTGCTGAATCCGCTTCTCCCTTATCTTCTTCAACTTAACCACGTGTTGCTTCTGCCGTTGTTCTGCCTCATGTGGGACGCGGATCGGCTTGGTAAAGCACTGACACGTGGGACCGCATGTTAGCAAACCGCCAGGACAACGTCCTCCGAAAATAAGAAGCCTAATCCTGGACTTACAAAGGGCTACGTAGCTGCTACATATACTTTCCATCTAATCTATATATGCCCCCTCTGATTTTCAGGTGGGGTGGGCCTAATCCTCTCCTTTAATCCAATCAAATAGTCCCACATCACATCAGTTCGTAACTTTACGTAAACCATTACGTGGATGTAGCATTGCTCAAATAAGAAACCTCCCCCGCCATCCGCACGGCAAAATCACCTCCTTTTTACTAATCTTGATTCTATAATTTTTTAGATCAATATAATTGAGATTTGTATAGATAGCACACAGGAGCAAAACCAAGTGGTACGGTTAAGGGCATCCACAATGTGTAGCCAAATGTGAAAATAGCTTTTGGCATCGTGGGAACCATTGTGGACGGTGTTGCCAAAGCCAAAAAGATGGAACCGAAGCTCCCTGATTGATTGATTAAAGGAATAGAAAAATGCAACGTCTCTCCTCTTTCTCCCATGCTTGGGCGCATGTAGTACAGTATAGAGCACAGAGTCTACTCCCCTGTCCCTTCTATCACAAATCACAAAGCAGTGAGGCGTCAAATCACAAAAGCACGGACGAAGCAACCATCATTTCACTCTTCGCTGACTACACTTATCCATCGTATTCTTCGAGAAACCATCTCACTGCACTAGTACTCCTAGTAGTACAAGTAAAGGACTTCCTGGATGCAAATAAGTCGGTTGTCTCGGCTTGCAGGCGGCACTTGCGAACGACTTACCGTGGTCTCCCTCAATGGTGTTCTCCGTCGAACGCACTTTGCCAAACCACCAAAAAAAAGATATCGTCGACGTCACCGCAATGGGGAAGGAAGTCAAATATAGTTACTACCTCCATTTTTTTGTACACAAGGCCAGTATATCAAAATTACAATTTGCAAAGGGCCACTAACACTAATCGAGGCAAAATTGATGGGGTTAGCAACCAAGGACATTAATATCCCCTGCATGATGCGGAAGTGAGAAGGTTGGTTTGCATGGCGCTGCATTAATCAAGCGATGAGGAGTGAGATGGTTAGCTCTTTGGTCTTTGGAGAAAAAAATACGCATTAATTGACACGTGAAACGAGGATTTGTATCGATTAAATTCCGTGAAGGAAAACCCCGCCTTTCTTTTTTAACACTAGTACTCCTAGTACGTACGTACTTATCCTATTTGGGTCTAGGCCTTGCATTGCCAAACTTCGCCACACATTTTTGCCAAGCTTGCCTAAAGTTTTCAAAATGAGAAGGTGGTACACTTGCGCACGGCTGTCGCAGTCGCACCGCACCCTCACACGGTCGCTCCTGCACGCCGCGGTCGCACCGCACCCTCACACAGTCGCTCCTGCACGCCGCAAACCCAACCAAGGGAACGCACCCTCACTGACACGTGCTGTCGTATGTGAACAAACCAAACTCAGCCATCCTATCGCTGACACATAATTTTCGTTCATAGATTATGTTTATCCAACCGCATGTTGGGGAGTATCCGTACGGCCCGTGCGGTGGTCCGTTGGGGAAGAAGAAGAGGTGAGGAAGAAGGAAAGAAGGGTTAGGAGACGTAGGATATTCATCCAACCGCCTGAAATGGTAGACTGACCCAAGTCAGGCGACTTGCATAACAAATATATGTTTTTACACAGCAAAAGATCCATAAAAACAACAACATAAAGAAAAACTATCACTGCTCGCGGAAAGAGACGGCCTCGTCGTCTTTGGCTGCCGGCGCGAACCAGTCGTCGCTGCCGACGTGTGTCTCCGCACCGTGGTTGTCCTCGGCCTCCATCTACTCGTTCAAGCGGAGCGTGCAGGCGCTCTGCACGGACGAGAGCATAGCCCGGTTTAAGTCGAGGACGTCCGATTCCGCCTGCAGGAGGGCCTCGATGGCAGCGGCATCCGCGCGCTCCGCGTCGAGTTGAGCCTCCGCCGCCCGGTTCAAGTCCAGGACGTCCGGTTCCGCCTGCAGGAGGGCGTCGATGAGAGTGGCATCCGCGCGCTTTGCGTCGAGTCGAGCCTCTGCTGCCCGGTTCAAGTCCAGGACGTCCGGTTCCGCCTACAGGAGGGCCTCGATGGCAGCGGCATCCGCGCGCTCCGCCTCAAGTTGAGCCTCCGCCGCCCGGTTCACATCCACGACATCCGGTTCCGCCTGCAGGAGAGCCTCCATGGCAGCGGCATGCGCGCGCTCCGCGTCGAGTTGAGCCTCTGCCTCCCGGTCCTCCTTTAGTATCGCCATGTTGAACCGCTGGTCCGCCTGCACCATGGGGGACTCGGACGACGGCACGAAGTCGACGTCCATCGTCTCATACCCATCGGGGGCCTTCTGCGCCGCGACCTCCGCCATGAACATTGGATTGGCTTCCTCCTCCTCGTAGCTTGGCTCCAGAGAACTCGGGGATTGGCCCGCCGCAAAGCGAGCTTGGGAACGGAGGTCTGTGGCGCCGACCGCTGCTGCGATTTCTGCGCAGCGCTCCGGCGTCAGCATCTTGTAGTAAGTGATCTTGCGGCGCACCATGGCTTTCCGGCGAACTAGGGGACACTTGATGCAGGCTACGGGATCGAAAGGTGGGGGAATGGCTTGGAGATTTGGTGTGGTTTTAGGGCAGTGGCTGGCATAGGCCGAGCAGCGAAGGTTCTGGTGTGAATAGTGGTTCCGGTGACAACCGGTCAATCGGTTTTGACTGTACATCGCTCTTGTCGCGTTCGCGTTGCAGCCCGGCACGCTGGACCCTCCACGTCGCTCACCAAATGGAACGCGCTTCGTCTTCCGTTTTCGCTCGCTTGTGGGACCGCAGTTGAGAGCAAACCGACGTCCCTCCCCCTCCCCCGCCCGCGTCATTTATTATACCACCACTCCCTCCGTTTTATGCGGAGTAAATAAAAACAGAGGGAGTATACTACGGATGAGGATCCCCTGATGTGGCCGAACCCATTGAGTAACTGACATGCGGGGCCTAGCAAGCATGGGGTCCGCCAGTAAGTGACCGAAAGGGAGGGTAAGGCAGGGATACCTACGTCAGAGGATCCACTTCCACTATACTACTTTGACCAAATGTTAGAGTAATAATATATGACATGCAACTTACACAAATGTTAGAGTAATAATATATGACATGCAACTTACACAAAGCATACAGGGTCTAATGCGTTTTTCGAGGCTAACTTTGACCAAATGTTAGAGTAATAATATATTGCATGCACCTTACACAAAGCATACGGTCAAATTCGTATGTGAAAGGAGTTTCCAATGATATAATTTTCACACTATACATCTCATGTACTATTAATCTTGTCAATAGTCAAATTGGAAACCATCTCGAGTACAAATCTAGGAGTACGTACGAATCTAACAATATTGATTGGGCGTTGTTGAATGTTGATACCTTTTTGATCAAAGTAGAGATACTTTGACTACACATAAAACTTATATGTAAACTAGAAAGGATAGGGGGAGTATATTGTACGTTCAAAAACGAAACGAACATTGAATACCCTTTATATATGATTTGCGGATGCTATGATCACCGGTTCAAAATTTTGAATCCGCCTTAGGTATCACGTGCCCCTACTCGTTCCCTCTCGATTTCATCTCGGGGTCCGGAGATCTATTGAAAGAGGACTAGGGTGGGTACATGCGAATGATACTCGGCGGAATGTTCAAATGAGGCATGCGGGAGGATGGACTCGACTGGAGGGCGACATGATCGATGGAGGAGAGGGTTGGAGAGGAATGAGAAATAAGCAAACGCCACATATACTTGAACGGCTTAAATAAACAATAAGTTGTCTCGCTTGGCCTACATAGTGAAAGGCCTAATGCGCAACGCGGAGCACTGACGCTCGAATATGGCCGGGAAAACAGGGAAACCGACATGTGGGGCACACCCGTCGGGACGACGTAGCGCAGACTAGTCCAATGGAGGAGCTGGCCCACGACCTCCTCGCCACCGACAACCGTTCATGTGGGTCGTTGGGGCCAACAACGGGGCGCAGCTCTAGCACCGCCTCTGGACACGCTCATATCGTCGCTAGACACGGTCGGTTTCAGTCTGCCGAGGGTGGCGTTAGTGATGTGGCACGACCAACGGTATGTTTGGTTTGTGCCCAAGGTTGCCCCATCAAAGCATTGGGTAGCCAAAATTTTGGTTGAGGTATTGGTGTCCCATGATTTGGCCGACATTGGCAAGAAAAATGAACTAGAGTTGGCTAGAGTTCATTGGCATGCCAAGGAAATGGCAACCATCCAAACAAAGACCAATCTTTGGGTCATGACCAAAATTTTGGTTGAGGTATTGGTTGCCCATGATTTGGCCGACATTGGCAAGAAAAATGAACTAGAGTTGGCTAGAGTTCATTGGCATGCCAAAAAATGGCAACCATCTAAACAAAGGCCAATCTTTGGGTCATGACCAAAATTTTGGTAAGGTGCACTTTGGCCACAATCCAAACACACCCCAACACCTGGCTCGTCGAGGATGCACGGGGCGCCGCGACACGTCTGCGGAGTGGTGTAGCGTGGCCAACTGCATCCTCTGGACCTGAGACCATGCCGGGCCGTCTTGATTTTTCAATGACATGCGGGGATCACATGTGAGCAAAGGGCATCTCCAACGTTGCCACGACCGCAGCTGACTACCCTGGCACACCAGAACCCTCGTCCCTCGCGCCGTCGCACAGTGCGTTCCCAGCCGGCGCCAGCTGCCCGCATTCATGCCGTCCGTTCGTATGTCATCGTTAAGAGGCTCGGTGCCCGAGGAACCAACTCCGGCGACTTAATGACGCACCCGGACGCTTGGCCTCACCGGAATGCGCTACTTAAAGCGGCAACGCCCAGCTAACCTCCACACCATAGCGCATCGTCCTCCTACCTGGCACCACATCTGCCATGACCGCAAGTGCGAACGCTCTATGGAAGAGCTTGTCTTCAGGGATGAAGCTCGAGGTCGCCGCCCTCGCTCAAGTCGCCTCTCGCGACGCAATAGCGGTGTAGCTGGACGCGGACGCGACCGCACAAGCGGTGGCCACGCTGGCGGCCGACGACGGGAGCACCATCAGCCACGCGTCCTACTTGCCGCCATCCAACGTCCGGGACCGCCGAGGTTGGGGAATCCTCCGAGGATGAGTAGGGCATGGGAGGCGGCAGGGCATGGTGTGCCAACTGGCCGGTCCGTATCCCGTGTTCTACTCTTCCTCGCCGGAGACCGCACCTTCACTTCACGGGTCTTGAACCCCGCCCCTGTACGTAGAGATCGCAGATGGAGGACGTCGGTTGCCGCCGTAGAATAGGTTTAGGGTTGGGTTTCTTTTATTTTTCTGTCCTATAAAAGTTTGAAATGTAATGAAAATTTGCCGTGTTTGCATTAATCTCGGCCGGTGTATATGAACTTTCACAATAATATACACATTGTAGGAGTACTAGCAAGATGCCTGTGCGTTGCACGGAAGATCAAGATCTTGTGGGAGAAAAGGATGAACGAGCGAAAGCCTTATCTGCAAATGTGGAGAGGAGTGCGGGTAAATTGTCATAGTTTCCTTCCTATCCGTTAGATATAGATCGGACGGCCTATATTGCAGGATGACAGGCACACCATCATCACCAACTCTGCTTTTTATTGAACCGAGACAAATCTAACATGCGAAGTAAAATAAACACATAGGGTCTATACATACACAAATTATCTTAGGCACTCCAATAGTACATCCACTACACATTCACGCATTTCACATCTTTCTACATCTACGGGAACCTACGAAAGGGTTAACGTAAATTGCCTTTCTCTCTCCTCCCCTGATTTTCATGGTGGTGGGCCCCTCCCTCCCCCCAATCTACAATCAACAGCTCACACGATTCACATTACGTTAATTACGTAACTGGGATTACGTAGGTGTAGCATTACTCATCCTAAAAAACCCAACTAAGCCAACCTCCCAGCATATCGCGCGGGAAAAGACCCGGCCGCGCCGTTTTAGTCGGGGTTACCGGATTACTAGTAGTAGTATCGATGGATCACGCGAAGCAACAATTTTTTTTGAGTGGGCGAAGCACCTAGTTTAAAAGGAAAAAAGGCGGTACACTCACAGCACTCCTGTCGCGGTCGCATTCCACCCCACACACGTTCGGTTCTGCACACGGCTCACGCAAATGGAACGTGCTTCGGCTTGCCTCTTCACTGACACGTGGGACTGCACTTGGAGAAACCGACCATGCGCCAAACTCCCCCCGCCCACCGCGCGAAAATCGTCCCCCCCCACACCCAAAAATTCCCCCCAAATCCGATTCAACCGCCCTTCGGCCAACTAGCCAATAATATTCCCCAAACCCCCCTCCCCCCTGTCCCCCTCCACTC
>NC_057814.1:427677393-427686021 GCF_018294505.1 Triticum aestivum | reverse complement strand
CGCGGTTCGGCGATCCTCTCGCTTCCACAGTACGCTCTCCTAGACTGTCGTCCTCTAGCCGCGCCGCCACCTCTGGCTACGTTCTTGTGGAGGCGCACGGCGGTCAGCGCCGCCACCGCTGGTGACGTTCGTGTGGAGACGCACGTCGGCCAGCTTCTCCCATGGTACACACATTCTAGACTGAGGCCCCGTTCATGTCGGTGTAGCGCTGAATGTTAGCTGATAGACGCTGTTAATCTCACTGTTTGCCGAAGTAGTTTACTGTCAATATGCTCTGCTTAAGAAGCTTCCTTGCCCTGTTCTGCACTCAATCTGCTTAGCTGAGATGGCATGCCAAGGTCGATTAGTTGCTAAAATATCCTGCCATATATTTATTGTGACGTAGATTGCCATGGTCTAGTAGCCCATCTGTTAGGTGAAATAGCTCTACACCGTTTTATACTCGATCTTTGTTGCTGCGATGACCTTCGATAGTTCGATGGCTGTGTGCTCGGCCTCATTGACTACTGAAACAGCCTGCCATAATTTGGCACTCAAATATGTTTGCTGAATTAGCTTTACATATATTTCGTTACTTAGATCTTCTCATCCAAATATCTTGCCATAGTTTTAGACATCGACCTAGGTATTTTTTCTGGACTTCATAAAAAAGCATATATGTTTTTCCTGTAATATCTAGTAGAAGAACTAATTTGTATGTCTAACAGATGGACAGGACTTGGATAACTTCTGCTCGAAGATTATCCGCTGCATATGTCGAGGGGGTTGAAAACTTCATGAACTTTATCAGAGCTGAGTACGGTGGTCCGAAATCAGATGTGCTCTGCCCGTGCAACAGTTGTATGAATTCAGTTACAAGACCCCAGTCAACTGTGCAAAATCATCTACACTTGTATGGGATGTCGGTCACATATACTAGGTGGGTTCATCATGGTGAAGCTGTGAACGTCAATGTTATTGACTATGTGGAAGCAGCAGATCACCATCTTGATCTGCCTGATGCTCAGGTGGAAGAGGAGGAGGAGGTGGTGGTGGCAGAGCCAGTGAGTTTGACCAACATTGAAACAATGCTACGAAATGCTCGTGCATTCCGTGAACTTTCACCTGCAGAAGAAAAACGGTGGGCCCGCATGTTGGAACAATGCAACGTTGCTGTCACCCCAGGAAATAAGCTGTCAGTATTCTCAGCTATGGTCACCTTTCTTCAGGTGAAGACATCTGAGCGGATGCCCAACAAATCATTCGATGCGATGTTGGCTGCTTTCCGCAAATCTTTCCCAGATGCGTCTAAGCTGCCACACACCTACAGTAAAATGAAGAATTTCCTTCGTGTAGTTGGAATTGGATATGATATGATCCATGTTTGTAAGAATTATGCCAACTTAAGTGAATGCCCGAAATGCAAATCATCAAGATGGAAAGATGGCGATGCTGTGAAGAGGATTCCTCATAATGTTTTGAGACATTTTCCAATTACACCAAGATTGCAGAGGTTGTTTCATGATGCTGAAACAAGAGAGGATGTACTGTGGTATTCTAGGAACCAGGAGTACAGAGATCAGAATGTAATGAGCCATCCATCTCATGGTAGTGAGTGGAAAAGCTTCAATGGTAAACACAAAGAGTTTCCTGCTGACCCGAGAAACATTAGACTTGGCTTAGCTTCAGATGGATTTAATCCATTTGGCCACCAGAGCGCCACATATAGCATGTGGCCAGTGCTTGTTATCCCTTACAACATGCCTCCAAATGTCTGCACCAAAGAATCAAACTACATGATGGCCTTGCTCATCCCAGGTCCAAAAAGTCCTGGAAAGGATTTTGATTTGTTCATGGAGCCTCTTGTGGAGGAACTTCAACAGCTATGGAAGGGTGTTCTCACTCGAGACCTATATAGCAGCCCACCAGCTGATTTCTTTCTGCGTGCTGTTATAATTTGGTGCATCCATGATTATCCGGCTTTGGGCACTATGTCAGGGCAAACGACACATGGTTACAACGCATGTGTTCGCTGTGACAGAAATCCGCTGTCATACGCAATACTTAGCAAGATCTGTTACATTAGACACCGCCGTTTCCTTGCCAAGGACAAGCCACATCCTAGAAAATACCGAAGACATGTGTTCAATGCAAAGCATGAAAACCGTGATGCGCCAAAGAGGCTCACTGCCGATGAGTTGCAAGTGGAATTAGAGAAGGTCAGGCATATTACACCAGGAAACCATCCTGGTAATGGTAGCGGGAAAAGGAAGCGTGGCAGGGTAGAAGAGAGATTATTGTTTACCCGTAGGTCCACTTTGTGGGACTTGGAGTATTGGAAAGATTTGGATCTGCGGCATAATCTTGATGTGATGCACATTGAGAAAAATATATGTGACAACATTATCGGCACACTTCTTAATATTGAAGGCAAGACGAAAGATACCTTAAAATCTAGGATTGATTTGACACACCTGGGTATCAGAAAGGATTTGCAGGTGCAAGATGAAGGTAAACCACGGGATATGGCACCAGCTGTGTACATCTTGGACAAGGTAAAAAGAAAAGAATTCTGTGAGGTCCTGTCACATGTGAGATTCCCACATGGATTTGCTTCCAACCCTGAAAGGTTAGTCAGTGCAGATGGAAACAAGGTACAAGGGTTGAAAACTCATGACTGCCACGTCCTACTTCAAAGGGTTTTACCTGTTATCCTTAGAGGATTGGGCCGCCCTGACTTATACAGAGCAGTTGCAGAGTTGGGACAATTCTTCAGGGAACTCTGCAGTAGGAATATCAGGATAGATGGTTTGGAGCGTCTTAGAGACAAGATACCAACTATCCTATGCGACCTTGAGAAGGTATATCCTCCAGCCTTCTTTGATGTGATGGTGCATTTGGCTGTTCATCTACCTGACGATGAGGCACTACTTAGAGGTCCAGTACAGTATGGCTGGATGTACCCTATTGAAAGGCGGCTAGGCACTTTCAAGGGCTATGTTAGGAACAGAGCTAGACACGAGGGTTCCATTGCAGAGGCCTACATTACTACAGAAGCGTTGACATTCTTCTCAAAATACATTGAAATAGCTGATCAGCCTAGCAAAGAGGTGGGTGAAGACAATCCCGGGCTCAATGTTTTCGATTATTCTGTTCGAGTTACAGGGAAGAGTCGACAAGAGGACAAACCTAAAGATTTGGACAAAATGGTTTGGTATGTGTTGAATAACTGTCCTGAGATACTACCTTATATCAAGTAAGTGCAGTACTGCAGCTTATACATCGTAATCTACTAAACTTGCAGCACATTCTTATATATTTAGATGTTTGACGCGATCACTATGTTGTGCAACATCTACAAAGAGGAGTTACTGCCGCAAAATCCAAGAAACATTGACAAACTGGTTATGGCAGGATTTGCAAAATGGTTCAAGAACCATGTAAGCTTTTGAAGTGCACTGCCAGTTTTTTTAATATATTGAGTACATAAGATGATCAGCTTGTCTATTTTCTAACCATAGGTTAAGAAGATGCGGGAGGATGGGCAGGCATTTGATGATGCCCTTTACTCACCAGCAATGGGTCCTGATACTCGGGTAAGGCATTATGAATCTTGAGTTGTTGGAGATGTGCGCTACAACACCCTTGCACGAGACGAAGGCAGGAAGACACAAAACAGTGCCATCATGAGCACGGATACGTATGACAAAGAGACAACTGAAATGTATGCTAACATAACAGACATTGTTCAGTTGCAGTATATCTTTAGTTTCGAGGATCATCGGTGTGTGGTTCTATTGTGCTGTCGTTGGTATAACCTGTTTTCCAGGATCGCAAAACCCAGAGCTGATGATTATTTCAAATCCATCAATGTCAAGGCGGCGTACCAGACCAACGAGCCTTTTATTTTGGCAAATCAAGCAACACAGATATTTTTCTTGGAAGACACATTTGCACGTAGCGATGACTGGAGAGTATTGCAAAGGTTTGAGCAGAGGAATTCGTTTAATGAAGTTGCATAACAAGATGATGCTTACACTACTCTTGATGTACAAGATAACACATATTTTCCTAATATCTTTGAGAACCATCACGTCAATGACGCCGGCAAAAAGATTGCCTATCGTGCTGTGGACATACAAGAGTTGATCAAGAAAAACCAACGTTCGAGGACGTTGAGGACGAAGAAGAAGATGACACCGTGGGGAATTACGATTCAGACTGATACACATGGCAAAGATGTTGACGCTGCTGCTGCGGATGATGATTACATTGCTTTTGTCGTATTTGCATGTCAGAAGACGTTTTTTTATCGACTATGTGAAATTGTGTTTGCTATGACAACTGAAACCTGATGAACATGTTGTTTAGTGTTTTGTTGTGAGAACATCACTTGTTATGTATGTGTATTTGTGTTTGGTGATTGTATGACAACTAAAACATGATGACATTGTTGTTTAGTTGTACTCATATTTGGCTGTGAAACTTGAATTTGATGACATAGTTTGTTGTTGGACCACAATTTGCTCGACGTCTTCGAATGAGAACAAAGCTGACCCAACAGGGCCTTTGCTATTTATTTATTTATATGAGCAAAAGGGGATACCCCCTGATTTCCGTTAATAAAAATCATTAGATGTTCACAACACTACGCCCAGCCTGCTACACAGGTTTCATTCATTACTAGTTTCAGCAAAGTGCTCATGTCGTAGCCACTGAATACATCACGAGTGCTACATACACTGCAAATAAAGAGACAATCATCCTACAGAGCACATCGATTTTGCCCATTATCTTCACAAGCTCTTTCATCTCCTCATTGCTGTCAAGGCCGTTCAGCAGCTGTTGCTTGGCCATGATCAGAGGAACTACATCTTTAACCTTCTGCTCTGCATCTTCCTCTTCTGTCGTTCCTTCAGTTACTTGTCCAACACCCAACCTGCTAGTATTGGGATTCCTCGGCTAACCAAATAATCAGCGTAGTTGCATTCCCCCACATCAGCAACTTCCTAGAAATACAAATCACACGAATTTCCCTTTTCTGCACGAATCAAATTGGAAGATCATCAACCAAACTATTAAAAAAATCAGCAACTGAAAGCAGCAGAACAACACTTAAACATATTATTACCCCATGATTCGGGCATTTGTAGAAGACTCGGCCAGGGTTGTGGATTGTGGTTGAGATGCGACGGATGACTCTGCGTGATTTGCAGAAGTGGCACCACACCAATGGCAGCGGGTTGCGATGAGCACTCGGCTGCGGTGCGCGTGCCGGCGGGGGTGTGATGAGATCCACGGGTGATGGTACGGGTGGCGACTTGGCGCATATCTGGTTGTTGCCTGCTAAAGAGCAGGTGGACGAGCAGCCAGCGGACATGGTTGCTGCGACCAGAGCTTCTGATGCTAGGCAGAGTAAGTAGAGAAGAGGAGAACCAAACGTTGGATATGCCAGTTTCATTACTTGCAGAGTAGCATAGCACCATATATAGTCATAGTCTAGGTTTGGATTCGAACCAGCTACAGGAGCACGTCTTTCTTTTTCTAAAACTCGGCAACGTCTCTTTACTGGTACACTGGCTTGTTCTGTACGCCTTCCCAAGTCTTTGATTTTCTTTCCCTTTTTTGCGAGGAAGGAAGGAGGACAAAATTGAGAGTTCCTGGGACTCGAACCCAAGACCTCTCGGTTGAAAACCAAGGGTGCTAGTCACTTATGTGGCGAACGTTCCCTGTGAGGAGGACGGCAGACGAACGCATTTTCCTCGCAGTTTTCTTCCTATATATATAAAACTATGCTACTTGGTGTCCACTTAGTCAACAAACGATTGGGCCAACCTTGACCGTTGGATTGAGATTAAATATCTGTCGCATTTCTTCAGTCTCTTCTTCCTCGAGCCGCCAAAGCCAAACCAGCGCCGGCGGGACCGCCTGCTCCCGCTCCCACGGCTGGCTGTGATCTTCCCCGGCTCCTGTTCGTTCCCGTCCGAGGCCTCACCATCGTCCTCCGCCTTGGTTCGCTCGTCGCGGCGCCGACCTCCGGTGTTGTCAACATGGTCAACAACCGAGAGGAATAAGGAGATGACTGTACATGGTGAGGATGACAGTAGGGACCCAGCAGCGCGTGCAGTAATTTTGTTTTTTCGGGACGGAGAAGGGTATCAACTGGGTTGTGCGGGACCCGTGGCCCGTCTAGCCCAGGCTTTTATTTCATATGTTTAGCACATGACCAGCCCAGTTTGTTTTTTTCCTTTCCGAAAATGGCTAGCCAGCTATTTTGTTTTTTGCAGAATAACCAACGTAGGCCTACTTGCTTTTCTACGCCCTGCTGGGCCTGAAATCTTTCAAGACGAGGAGGGATGCATTTTTCCCAGAAAATGGACTGTAAGTAATAAGAAATGGGCTATAAGTAATAATAAATGGGCTGTAAAATGAAAAAATACAGCAAACAGGCAATTAGTTCCAAAATACTGTTTTCTTTCGGATATTGATATTTTAAATTTCATTATTTTTGTGCGGATAAAATTTCATTGAATTTAAATTAAGGTATATTTAGATTTAAAATTAATTTGAATCTGGCTAGAAATTTCGGGCTGTATGCTATTTGGGACAGATTTGGAGGCTGACTTGTGGGTCTACTAGGTTGACGTGTACTTTGGCTTTGTCAACTTAGTCCACAAACGATTCTAGCAGCAGTGACCGTTGGATGTTAATCCAACGGCCGTGCTACTTCTTCAATATCTGATCTTCTTGCTCCAGCCGCCCAAACCAGCTCCGGTGGGACTGCCTGCTCCCGCCTCTCGTGGCCGGCTGTGCTGCCGCACAGGCCGCATCGCCCCACCCTACTTCATTGCTGGCCAGGCCATTCCTCTACTCACCCACACCTCCTGTTATTTTTCGGCGACGGCAGCCGGACCAGTAAACCCTCGTACTCCCCACAGCGTGGGCAACCATTGCGGAGTCTTCCCCGGCTCCATGTCATTCCCTTCCTAGGCCTCGCCGTCGTCCACCGCCATGGTGCTCTCGGCGCGGCCTGGTCAACATGGTCAACGAACGACATCCATCGGCCGTGGACTATACGCGCAAAATAATGATTCCTCCACCTGATAGCTGGGACCCACCGGAAGGGCCTCCATATTTTGCAAAAAAATGTTCCCCCCGCTGACATGTCGGACCCACCAGCTATATCTTCGCACGCAAGGAAGTGCCTCCTTATTACGCATAAAAAATGAATACCCCCTGCTAGCTGGGACCCACCATAGTGGGAGGATGACTTGTGGGCCAACTAAGTTGACGGGGACGGAGGGCTTTGTCAACTTAGTCAATATGAATGATTCTAGCTCCAGTGACCGTACGATGTCTATCCAATGGTCGTAGTGCTTCTTCAACCTCTGGTCTTCTTGCTCCAGCCGCCCAAAGCAGCGCCGGTCGTGCCGCATGCTCCTACCTCCTGTGGCCGGCTGTGCTGCCACGGAGGCCTCACCGCCCCCTACTATTTCCACCGCTGGCCAGGCCCTGCGGCGACGGCAGCCTCACATCGCAGCCGAACTAGTGAACCCTCGTACTCCTCTCCGCGCGGGCTTCCACTGCCGCGTCTTCCCCGGCTCCGTGTCGTCCCCTTCCTAGGCCTCGCCATCGTCCACCACCGTGGTGCTCTCGGCGCGGCCTGGTCAACGTGGTCAAGGAACGACTTCCATCGGACGTGGACTGTACGTGGAGAGGCTGACAGTTGGGTCCACGGCCGCCGCAAGGAAGTGCCTCCTTATTACGCGGAAAATAATGATTCCTCCACCTGACAGCTGGGACCCACCGGATGGGCCACTGTATTTTGCGGAAAAAATGTTTCCCCCTGACTGCTGGGACCCACCAGCTTCATCTTCGCACGCAAGGAAGTGCGTCCGGGCAATAAAAAACGATTCGCCCCCCTGACTGCTGGGACCCACCGGCTACATCTTCGCACGCAAGGAAGTGCGTCCGAGCAAAAAAAACCGATTCGCCCCCCTGACTGCTGGGACCCACCAACTACATCTTCGCAGACAAGGAAGTGCCTGACAGTCGGGACCCACCTGGTCGAAGCGTACGTAGAGTTGTCATTCTGGTCGCGAACGTGTACGTACATACTGGTCGATGTAGAGGCGTGCACGTGTCGTACTAGAGGCGCGCACATGTCGTAGTAGAGGCGCGCACGTAGCATGTACACGTACGTACAGCGGCCAGGGTGCAAGAAAGAAAATATGGCCACGTATGTGTACATACGGGAGGGGTCTTGACGTACGGCCAGGGCTCGTGTACATGGCTGGGTCGGAACGGAGAAACAGCGTCGTCGTTGTGTTCATGGGGAGGCAACGGAATGCGTCGTGTTCATGGGGAGGCAACGGAATGCGTCGTGTTCATGGGGAGGCAACGAAATGCGTCGTGTTCATCGGGAGGCAACGGAACGTGTGGGAGCCAACCGGCTGGGTCGGAACGGAATGCGTGGTCGTGTTCATCGGGAGGGCTTGGACGGAACAGGCGATGGAAACGAGGCCTGGCGTACCGTAAAATGGAGGAAACGGACCTCCTACATTCGGAACGGGGTCCTATTGATCGGGAGGGGTGTGGCGTACCGCAAAACGGAGGAAACGGACCTCCTACGGTCGAAACGGGGATCCT
>NC_057814.1:427648028-427676811 GCF_018294505.1 Triticum aestivum | reverse complement strand
AAAGTTCACTATTCATCCAATCGATCGGCTTCAGTTAGCAGCAGTAGCAAAGGAATCGCTCGATCGGGTTCAGTTAACAGCCATCGATCGATCGCTCGGGTTCAGTAACGCGTAGCCTGCAGTGCAATCGCTCGGGTTCAGTTAGAGCCAACGCCTCGCACACACGCGCGTAAGTGTACGAGAGAAACGCGCATCGCTCGGCCCCCGACCTCCCACCATAACCGGGAACTCCCCAAAATTTTACTCCCCCTCGCTTCTACCACGGTTTTTTCCGTCATGGACGGCCCAAAGAATGTCATGCAGCTGCGTCTCCGGCCCGCCCAGGACGAAAAGCCCATTTTCTGTCATGATTTTTTGTCATAGAAGTAGGAGCCCACCACATCTATGATGATACCGGGTTTTGTCACAATTATCGTCATAGAAGTGTCATATGTATGACAAAAAAATTTCGTTCGGCCCAAAATGTCACGGATGTGTCTTTTTTTGTAGTGTTATAGGATGGTAATTGATTTCTGAAAATTGAATAAGGCTACTAGAAAAGATCATTACCCCTTACCTTTCATTGATCAAATGCTAGAAAGATTATCCAAACACACACATTTTTGCTTTCTAGATGGCTATTCTGGTTTCTCTCAAATACCTGTGTCAGCTGATGATCAAGCAAAGACCACTTTTACTTGCCCTTTCGGTACTTTTGCTTATAGACGTATGCCTTTTGGTTTATGTAATGCACCTTCTACCTTTCAAAGATGCATGATGGCTATATTCTCTGATTTTTGTGAAAAGATATGTGAGGTTTTCATGGACGATTTCTCCGTTTATGGCTCCTCTTTTGATGATTGCTTGAGCAACCTTGATCGAGTTTTGCAGAGATGTGAAGAAACTAGTCTTGTCTTGAATTGGGATAAGTGCCACTTTATGGTTAATGAAGGCATTGTTTTGGGGCATAAAATTTCTGAAAGAGGTATTGAAGTTGATAAAGCTAAAGTTTATGCTATTGAAAAGATGCCATGTCCCAAGGAAATCAAAGGTATAAGAAGTTTCCTTGGTCATGCCGGTTTTTATAGGAGGTTCATTAAGGACTTCTCAAAAATTTCCCGGCCTCTGACTAATCTATTACAAAAAGATATACCATTTGTCTTTGATGATGATTGTGTAGAAGCATTTGAAATACTTAAGAAAGCATTAATCTCTGGACCTATTGTTCAGCCTCCCAATTGGAATTTACTCTTTCAAATTATGTGTGATGCTAGTGATTATGCTGTAGGTGTTGTTCTAGGGCAAAGAGTTGATAAGAAATTAAATGTTATCCAATATGCTAGTAAAACTCTAGACAATTCCCAGAGAAATTATGCTACTACTGAAAAGGAATTCTTAGCAGTTGTATTTGCTTGTGATAAGTTCAGACCTTATATTGTTGATTCTAAAGTAACTATTCACACTGATCATGCTGCTATTAAATACCTTATGGAAAAGAAAGATACTAAGCCTAGACTTATTAGATGGGTTCTCTTGCTACAAGAATTTTATTTGCATATTATTGATAGAAAGGGAGTTGAGAACCCCGTTGCAGACAACTTGTCTAGGTTAGAAAATGTTCTTGATGACCCACTACCTATTGATGATAACTTTCCTAATGAACAATTAAATGTCATAAATGCTTCTCGTACTGCTCCATGGTATGCTGATTATGCTAATTACATTGTTGCTAAATTTATACCACCTAGTTTCACATACCAACAAAAGAACAAGTTTTTCCATGATTTAAGACATCACTTCTGGGATGACCCACATCTTTATAAAGAAGGAGTAGATGGTGTTATTAGGCGTTGTGTACCTGAGCATGAACAAGAACAGATCCTACGCAAGTGTCACTCCGAGGCTTACGGAGGACACCACTCTGGAGATAGAACTGCACATAAGGTACTGCAATCTGATTTTTATTGGCCTACTCTCTTCAAGGTTGCTCGTAAGTTTGTCTTATCTTGTGATGAATGTCAAAGAATATGTAACATTAGTAGACGTCAAGAAATGCCTATGAATTATTCACTTGTTATTGAACGATTTGATGTTTGGGGCTTTGATTATATGGGACCGTTTCCTGCCTCTAATGGATATACACATATTTTAGTTGTTGTTGATTATGTTACTAAGTGGGTAGAAGCTATTCCAACTAGTAGTGCTGATCATAACACTTCTATTAAGATGCTTAAAGAAGTTATTTTTCCGAGGTTTGGAGTCCCTAGATATTTAATGACTGATGGTGGTTCACATTTCATTCATGGTTCCTTTCGTAAAATGCTTGCCAAGTATGATGTTAATCATAGAATTGCATCTCCTTATCACCCACAGTCTAGTGGTCAAGTAGAATTGAGTAATAGAGAGCTTAAATTAATTTTGCCAAAGAATGTTAATTGATCTAGGAAGAATTGGTCCAAGAAACTTGATGATGCATTATGGGCCTATAGAACCGCATATAAAAATCCTATGGGTATGTCTCCGTATAAAATGGTTTATGGAAAAGCATGTTACTTACCTCTCGAACTATAACATAAGGAATACTGCGCCATAAAAGAGCTCAATTATGATTTTAAACTTGCCGGTGAGAAGAGGCTATTTGACGTTAGCTCACTTGATGAATGGAGAACCCAGGCTTATGAGAATGCCAAACTGTTTAAAGATAAAGTTAAAAGATGGCATGACAAAAGGATACAAAAGCGTGAGTTTAATGTAGGCGATTATGTATTGCTATACAACTCTCGTTTAAGATTTTTTGCAGGAAAACTTCTCTCTAAATGGGAAGGTCCTTACGTTATCGAGGAAGTGTATCGTTCTGGTGCCATAAAAATCAACAACTTCGAAGGCACAAATCCGAAGGTGGTGAACGGTCAAAGAATCAAACATTATATCTCAGGCAATCCTATAAATGTTGAAACTAATATTATTGAAACCGTAACCCCGGAGGAATACATAAGGGACACTTTCCAGAATGTTTCAGACTCCAAAAAGGAATAGGTATGTGGTACGGTAAGTAAACTGACTCCAAAACAGTTCTAATGGCAATTTTTCTCTGTTTTGGAATATTTGGAAAAATAGGAAAATAAGAAGCAGTCCGGGAAGGACACGAGGCCTCCACGAGGGTGGAGGGCGCGCCCTACCCCTTGGGCGTGCCCCCTACCTCGTGGGCACCCCGTGCGCTCTCCGGACTCTGTTTTCTTGCACGATACTTCTTTCGGTCGGTAAAAATTCATTATATAATCTCCCGAAGGTTTTGACTCTCGTATCACGCAAATATCCTCTGTTTTTGTTTCGAGCTGTTGCTGCTGCAGATTAGAGCAAGATGTCTTCTCAAGAGTCAGTCGGGGAGAGCTGGGTGTCTCATCCGGCATCGAGATCAAGGACAAACAGCGATGCTGACCACTTTGGGCCAGCAACGGAGGAAGAGATCGAGGCTGATTTGAAGAGGATAGATGCCATGGAGGAGGATCAAGAAGTCACTTTTCGCTTCCGAGCTGGATTCACGATGGGGGAACTACAGAGCTCGGCTATTCCAAACTCGGTTATCCCTTCCAATGTTAGATTTCTTTCTAACGAGAATATGAAAAAGAGTGTTACTTGTTCCCCTGCAGCTATGCAACATCCATGGGTGCAAGGAGCTTTAACCGTCATGGGTAAGCTCCGTAAGGAGATAATGGATCTCAAGCAGCAACTCAATAAGCAATGGGAAGAGAATCATATCCTGAGGAGTATCATCGCCAAGAATATCACACCACCACCTCCGAAGAAAGAGATATAATCACATGGGTATGGGCACTCCCCTTGGCAACCGCCAAGCTTGGGGGAGTTGCCTCGGTATCGTATCACCATCACATCCCTATCTTTACCGTTTTTCTTAGTTCGATCCTTTTGGTAATATCTTGATCTAGTAGAATAAAAGTTTTTGGGATGATCTAGTTTTGAGTTTTGCTTTATGATCCTTCTATGTAATCGAGTCCGTGAGCTATATAATACAGATTAGTGTTGAGTCAAGGGCTTGATTATCTTGCTATGATCTTGAGTGAATAAAAGAAAAAGAAAGAATAAAAAGAAATAAAAAGAGATCATATTGATCTTATGGAGAGTAATGACTTCACATATAAAGAGTATGATGATGAAAAGTTGTTGAGAGTTGACAAACATAGCTTTGGTCATCGTTGCAATTAATAGGAAGTGATAAAGAAAGAGAGGTTTCACATATAAATATACTATCTTGGACATCTTTTATGATTGTGAGCACTCATTAAAATATGACATGCTAAAGAGTTGATGTTGGACAAGGAAGACAACGTAATGGGTTATGTTTTCTTACATCTGAAATAAAGTATATTGTCATGGATCATCCAACATGTTGAGCTTGCCTTTCTCCCTCATGCTAGCCAAATTCTTTGCACCAAGTAGAGATACTACTTGTGCTTCCAAATATCCTTAAACCCAGTTTTGCCATGAGAGTCCACCATATCTACCTATGGATTGAGTAAGATCCTTCAAGTATGTTGTGATCGGTGCAAGCAATAAAAATTGCTCTCTAAATATGTATAATTGATTAGTGTGGAGGAAATAAGCTTTATACGATCTTGTGATGTGGAAGAAATAAAATCGACGGACTGCATAATAAAGGTCCATATCACAAGTGGCAATATAAAATGACGTTCTTTTGCATTAAGATTTTGTGCATCCAACCCTAAAAGCGCATGGCAACCTCTGCTTCCCTCTGCGAAGGGCCTATCTTTTACTTTTATCTCTTACCCCTATGCAAGAGTCATGGTGATCTTCACCTTTCCTTTTTACATTTTATCCTTTGGCAAGCACCTTGTGTTGGAAAGATCCTGATATATATATTCAATTGAATGTAAGTTAGCATGAACTATTATTGTTGACATTACCCTTGAGGTAAAAGGTTGGGAGGCGAAACTATAAGCCCCTATCTTTCTCTGTGTCCGATTAAAACTCCGTAACCACAAGTATTGCATGAGTGTTAGCAATTGTGAAAGACTAAATGATAGTTGAGTATGTGGACTTGCTGAAAAGCTCTTATATTGACTCTTTCTGATGTTATGATAAATTGCAATTGCTTCAATGACTGAGGTTATCGTTTGTTAGTTCTCAATGAAGTTTCTGATTCATACTTGACATTGTGAATAGATTATTACTTGAGCATAAGAAATCATATGACAATATCCATATATGTTGCTGCTCTAAGAATGATCATGATGCCCTCTTGTCCATATTTTATTTTATCGACACCTCTATCTCTAAAGATGTGGACATATTTATCGTTATCGGCTTCCGCTTGAGGACAAGCGAGGTCTAAGCTTGGGGGAGTTGATACGTCCATTTTGCATCATGCTTTTATATCGATATTTATTGCATTATGGGCTGTTATTACACATTATGTCATAATACTTATGCCTATTCTCTCTTATTTTACAAGGTTTACATAAAGAGGGAGAATGCCGGCAGCTGGAATTCTAGGCTGGAAAAGGAGCAAATATTAGAGACCTATTCTGCACAACTCCAAAAGTCCTGAAAATCCACAGAAGTTATTTTTGGAAATAATAGAAAATACGGAGCGAAGAAAATACCAGAGGGGCCCCACACCCTGGCCACGAGGGTGGGGGGCGCGCCTTACCCCCTGGGCGCGCCCCCGCGCCTCGTGGGCCCCCTGGTGGCCCTCCGGTGCCCATCTTCTGCTATATGAAGTCTTTCGTCCGAGAAAAAATATAAGCAAGCTTTCGGGACGAGACTCCGCCGCCACGAGGCGGAACCTTGGCGGAACCAATCTAGGGCTCTGGCGGAGCTGTTCTGCCGGGGACACTTCCCTCCGGGAGGGGAAAATCATCGCGATCTTCATCACCAACGTTCCTCTCATCGAGAGGGGGCCAATCTCCATCAACATCTTCACCAGCACCATCTCCTCTAAAACCCTAGTTCATCTCTTGTATCCAATCTTTGTCTCATAGTCTGGGATTGGTACTTGTAGGTTGCTAGTAGTGTTGATTAATCCTTGTAGTTGATGCTAGTTGGTTTATTTGGTGGAAGATCATATGTTCAGATCCATTATGCATATTAATACCCCTCTGATTATGAACATGAATATGCTTTGTGAGTAGTTACGTTTGTTCCTGAGGACATGGGAGAAGTCTTGCTATTAGTAGTCATGTGAATTTGGTATTCGTTCGATATTTTGATGAGATGTATGTTGTCTCTCCTCTAGTGGTGTTATGTGAACGTCGACTACATGACACTTCACCGTTGTTTGGGCCTAGAGGAAGGCATTGGGAAGTAATAAGTAGATGATGGGTTTCTAGAGTGACAGAAGGTTAAACCCTAGTTTATGCGTTGCTTCGTAAGGGGCTGATTTGGATCCATATGTTTCATGCTATGGTTAGGTTTACCTTAATACTTCTTTTGCAGTTGTGGATGCTTGCAATAGGAGTTAATCATAAGTGGGATGCTTGTCCAAGTAAGTACAGCACCCAAGCACCGGTCCACCCACGTATCAAATTATCAAAGTACCGAACGCGAATCATATGAACGTGATGAAAACTAGCTTGACGATAATTCCCATGTGTCCTCGGGAGCACTTTTCTCTATATAAGAGTTTGTCCAGGCTTGTCCTTTGCTACAAAAAGGACTGGGCCACCTTGCTGCACCTTATTTACTTTCATTACTTGTTACCCGTTACAAATTATCTTGTCACAAAACTATCTGTTACCTATAATTTCAGTGCTTGCAGAGAATACCTTGCTGAAAACCGCTTGTCATTTCCTTCTGCTCCTTGTTGGGTTCGACACTCTTACTTATCGAAAGGACCACGATAGATCCCCTACACTTGTGGGTCATCAAGACTCTTTTCTGGCGCCGTTGCCGGGGAGCGAAGCGCCTTTGGTAGGTGGAATTTGGTAAGGAAAAATTTATATAGTGTGCTGAAATTTACTGTCACTTGTTACTATGGAAAGTAATCCTTTGAGGGGCTTGTTCGGGGTATCTTGACCTCGACCAGTAGAGCAAAGAGTTGCTCCTCAACTTACTGAACCTACTGAAAATGAAAATGTTTACTTTGAAATTCCTTCGGGTATGATAGAGAAACTGCTAGCTAATCCTTTTGCAGGAGATGGAACATTGCATCCCGATTTACCCTTAATCTATGTGGATGAAGTTTGTGGATTATTTATGCTTGCAGGTATGCCTGATGATGTTATCAATAAGAAGGTCTTCCCTTTATCTTTGAAGGGAGATGCATTGACATGGTATAGGCTATGTGATGATATGGGATCATGGGACTACAAACGGTTGAAATTGGAATTCCATCAGAAGTTTTATCCTATGCATCTTGTTCATCGTGATCGTAATTATATATATAATTTTTGGCCTCGCGAAGGAGAAAGCATCGCTCAAGCTTGGGGGAGGCTTAAGTCAATGTTATATTCATGCCCCAATCATTAGCTCTCGAGAGAAATGATTATTCAAAAAATTTATGCTCGGCTTTCTGACAACAATCGCACCATGCTCGATACTTCTTATACTGGTTCTTTTAATATGAAGACTATTGAATTCAAATGGGATTTATTGGAAAGAATTAAACGCAACTCTGAAGATTGGGATCTCGATGAGGGTAAGGAGTCAGATATAACACCTAAGTTTGATTGTGTTAAATCTTTTATGGATACCGATGTTTTCCGTAAATTTAGCACTAAATATGGACTTGACTCTGAGATAGTAGCTTCTTTTTGTGAATCTTTTACTGCTCATGTTGATCTCCCTAAGGAGAAGTGGTTTAAATATAATCCTCCCATTGAAGTAAAAGTAGTTGCACCTATTAAAGTTGAAGAAAAGACTATCACTTATAATGATCCTATTGTTCCTACTGCTTATGTTGAGAAACCACCTTTCCCTGTTAGAATTAAGGATCATGCTAAAGCTTCAACTGTAGTCAATAAAAGTAATATTAGGACACACAAACCTCCTGAGCAGGTTAAAGTTGAACCTAATATTGCTATGGTTAAAGATCTCTTGGCTGATAATATCGATGGGCATGTTATTTACTTCTGTGATGAAACTGCTAGGATTGCTAAACCCGGTGCTAAAGATAAACATAGACCTGTGGTAGGCATCCCTGTTATTTCTGTTAAAATAGGAGATCATTGTTATCATGGCTTATGTGATATGGGTGCTAGTGCTAGTGCATGATACGTCTCCAACGTATCTATAAGTTTTGATTGTTCCATGCTATATTATACTCTGTTTTGGACATTATTGGGCTTTATTATACAATTTTATATTATTTTTGGGACTAACCTATTAACCGGAGGCCCAGCCCAGAATTGCTGTTTTTTGTCTATTTCAGAGTTTCACAGAAAAAGAATATCAAACGGAGTCCAAACGGAATGAAACCTTCGGGAACGTGATTTTCGGAACGAACGTGATCCAGATACGGAACGAACGTGATTTTCAGAACGAACGTGATTTTCAGAACGAACGTGATTTTCGGAGTCCAAGCGGAGTCCCCACGTTGCTCCACCGACATACTTCTTCCTCCTATATATACCTACGTACCCCCAAACTACCAGATACGGAGCCAAAAACCTAATTCCACCGCCGCAACCTTCTGTACCCGTGAGATCCCATCTTGGGGCCTGTTCCGGTGCTCCGTCGGAGGGGGCATCGATCACGGAGGGCTTCTACATCAACACCATAGCCTCTCTGATGATGTGTGAGTAGTTTACCTCAGACCTTCGGGTCCATAGTTATTAGCTAGATGGCTTCTTCTCTCTTTTTGGATCTCAATACAATGTTCTCCCCCTCTCTCGTGGAGATCTATTCGATGTAATCTTCTTTTGCGGTGTGTTTGTTGAGACCGATGAACTGTGGGTTTATGATCAAGTTTATCTATGAACAATATTTGAATCTTCTCTGAATTCTTTTATGTATGATTGGTTATCTTTGCAAGTCTCTTCGAATTATCAGTTTGGTTTGGCCTACTAGATTGATCTTTCTTGCAATGGGAGAAGTGCTTAGCCTTGGGTTCAATCTTGCGGTGTCCTTTCCCAGTGACAGTAGGGGCAGCAAGGCACGTATTGTATTGTTGCCATCGAGGATAACAAGATGGGGTTTATATCATATTGCATGAGTTTATCCCTCTACATCATGTCATCTTACTTAAAGCGTTACTCTGTTCTTATGAACTTAATACTCTAGATGCATGCTGGATAGCGGTCGATGTGTGGAGTAATAGTAGTAGATGCAGGCAGGAGTCGGTCTACTTGTCTCGGACGTGATGCCTATATACATGATCATACCTAGATATTCTCATAACTATGCTCAATTCTGTCAATTGCTCAACAGTAATTTGTTCACCCACCGTAATATTTATGCTCTTGAGAGAAGCCACTAGTCAAACCTATGGCCCCCGGGTCTATTTTCCATCATATTAATCTCCCGACAACAAGCTATTTCTGGTGCCGTTTTTATTTTGTTTTCTTTACTTTGCATCTTTATCATAAAAATACCAAAAATATTATCTTATCATATCTATCAGATCTCACTCTCGTAAGTGACCGTGTAGGGATTGACAACCCCTTATCACGCTGGTTGCGAGGATTTATTTGTTTGTGTAGGTGCGAGGGACTTGTGCATGGCCTCCTACTGGATTGATACCTTGGTTCTCAAAAACTGAGGGAAATACTTACGCTACTTTGCTGCATCACCCTTTCCTCTTCAAGGGAAAACCAACGCAGTGCTCAAGAGGTAGCAAGAAGGATTTCTGCCGCCGTTGCCGGGGAGGCTTACGCCAAGTGAAGTCAAGATTTGACTCCCAGCAACTAGCCATTTCTGGCGCCGTTGCCGGGGAATCTACGCAAAAGTCAACATACCAAGTACCCATCACAAACCCTTATCTCCTGCATTACATTATTTGCCATTTGCCTCTCGTTTTCCTCTCCCCCACTTCACCCTTTCTGTTTTATTCGCCCTCTCTTTTCCGTTCGCCTCTTTTTTGTTTGTTTCTTGTTTGCTCGCGTGTTGGATTGCTTGCTTGTCACGATGGCTCAAGATAATATTAAATTGTGTGACTTCACCAATACCAACAACAATGATTTTCTTAGCACTCCGATTGCTCCTCTCACCGATACTGAATCTTGTGAAACCAATGATGCTTTGTTGAATCTTGTCATGAAAGATCAATTCGCCGGCCTTCCTAGTGAAGATGCCGCTACCCATCTAAATAGCTTCGTTGATTTGTGTGATATGCAAAAGAAGAAAGATGTGGACAATGATATTGTTAAATTGAAGCTATTTCTTTTTTCGCTTAGAGATCGTGCTAAAGCTTGGTTTTCGTCTTTGCCTAAAAATAGTATTGATTCTTGGAATAAGTGCAAAGATGCTTTTATCTCTAAATATTTTCCTCCCGCTAAGATCATCTCTCTTAGAAACGATATTATGAATTTTAAGCAACTTGATCATGAACATGTTGCACAAGCTTGGGAGAGGATGAAATTAATGATACGTAATTGCCCTACGCATGGTTTGAATTTGTGGATGATTATACAAAAAATTTATGCCGGATTGAATTTTGCTTCTAGAAATCTTTTAGATTCGGCCGTGGGAGGCACTTTTATGGAAATCACTTCAGGAGAAGCTACTAAACTCCTAGATAATATTATGGTTAATTATTCTCAATGGCACATTGAAAGATCTACTAATAAAAAAGTGCATGCGATAGAAGAAATTAATGTTTTGAGTGGAAAGATGGATGAACTTATGAAATTATTTGCTCATAAAAGTGTTTCTTCTGATCCTAATGATATGCCTGTGTCTACTTTGATTGAGAATAATAATGAATCTATGGATGTGAATTTTGTTGGTAGGAATAATTTTGGTAACAACGCGTATAGAGGAAACTTTAATCCTAGGCCATACCCTAGTAATTCCTCTAATAATTATGGTAATTCCTACAACAATTCTTATGGAAATTTTAATAAGATGCCCTCTGAATTTGAGACTAGTGTTAAGGAATTTATGAATTCGCAAAAGAATTTCAATGCTTTGCTTGAAGAAAAATTGCTTAAAGTTGATGAATTGGCTAGGAACGTGGATAGAATTTCCCTTGATGTTGATTCTTTAAAACTTAGATCTATTCCACCTAAGCATGATATCAATGAGTCTCTCAAAGCCATGATAATTTCCATTGATGAGTGCAAAGAAAGAACCGCTAGGATGCGTGCTAAAAAAGATTGCTTTGTGAAAGCGTGTTCTTCTAGTTTCTATGAAAATAAAGATGAAGATCTAAAAGTTATTGATGTGTCCCCTATTAAATCTTGGTTTTTCAATATGAATCTTGATAATGATGGGACTGAATATGATCCACCTTTACCCAGAAGGTGTTCCAAAAATTCAGAGTTTTTAGATCTTGATGCTAAAATTCATAAAAGTGGGAATGAAGAGGTCAAAATTCTAGATATTAATGAACCCACTATTTTGGATTTCAAGGAATTTAATTATGATAATTGTTATTTAATAGATCGTATTTGCTTGTTGCAATCCGTGCTAAATTCTCCTCATGCTTATAGTCAAAATAAAGCCTTTACCAAACATATCGTTGATGCTTTGATGCAATCTTATGAAGAAAAACTTGAGTTGGAAGTTTCTATCCCTAGAAAACTTTATGATGAATGGGAACCTACTATTAAAATTAAAATTAAAGATCATGAATGCTATGCTTTGTGTGATTTGGGTGCTAGTGTTTCCATGATTCCAAAAACTTGATGTGATTTACTAGGTTTCCGTGAATTTGATGATTGCTCTCTAAACTTGCACCTTGCGGATTCCACTAATAAGAAACCTATGGGAAGAATTAATGATGTTCTTATTGTTGCAAATAGGAATTATGTGCCCGTAGATTTTATTGTTCTTGATATAGATTGCAATCCTTCATGTCATATTATTATTGGTAGACCTTTCCTTAGAACGATTGGTGCAATTATTGATATGAAGGAAGGGAATATTAGATTCCAATTTCCGTTAAGGAAAGGCATGGAACACTTCCCTAGAAATAAAATAAAATTAACTTATGAATATATTATGAGAGCCACTTATGGATTGCCTACCAAAGATGGCAATACATAGATCTATCCTTGCTATTATGCCTAGCTAGGGGCGTTAAACGATAGCGCTTGTTGGGAGGCAACCCAATTTTATTTTTAGTTTTTTACTTTTTGCTTCTGTTTAGGAATAAATCTTTGATCTAGCCTCTGGTTAGATGTCTTTTTATGTTTTAATTAGTGTTTGTTGCAAGTTAAACCTATAGGATCTTCTTGGATGATAGTTATTTGATCTTGCTGTAAATTCCAGAAACTTTCTGTTCACGAAACTAATTCTTAAAAATCACCAGAACGTGATAAAATATTGATTCCAATTGCTTCTGATCAATAAACAAATTGTCTAGGTCTTCCTATTTTGGCTGAATTTTTGGAGTTCCAGAAGTTTGCGTTAGTTACAGATTACTACAGACTGTTCTGTTTTTGACAGATTCTGTTTTTCGTGTGTTGTTTGCTTATTTTGATGAATCCTATGGCTAGTAAAATAGTTTATAAACCATAGAGAAGTTGGAATACAGTAGGTGTAACACCAATATAAATAAAGAATGAGTTCATTACAGTACCTTGAAGTGGTCTTTTGTTTTCTTTCGCTAACGGAGCTCACGAGATTTTCTGCTGAGTTTTGTGTTGTGAAGTTTTCAAGTTTTGGGTGAAAGATTTGATGGATTATGGAACAAGGAGTGGCAAGAGCCTAAGCTTGGGGATGCCCATGGCACCCCCAAGATAATCTAAGGACACCTAAAAGCCAAAGCTTGGGGATGCCCCGGAAGGCATCCCCTCTTTCGTCTACTTCCATCGGTAACTTTACTTGGAGCTATATTTTTATTCACCACATGATATGTGTTTTGCTTGGAGCGTCTTGTATGATTTGAGTGTTTGCTTTTTAGTTTACCACAATCATCCTTTCTGTACACACCTTTTGAGAGAGACACCCATGATTCGGAAATTATTAGAATACTCTATGTGCTTCACTTATATCTTTTGAGTTATATAGTTTCTGCTCTAGTACTTCACTTATATCTTTTAGAGAACGGTGGTGGTTTTGTTTTATAGAAACTATTATTCTCTCATGCTTCACTTAGATTATTTTGAGAGTCTTAAACAGCATGGTAATTTGCTTAATCTTAATATGCTAGGTATTCAAGACTAGTAAAAACTTTCTTATGAGTGTGTTGAATACTAAGAGAAGTTTGATGCTTGATGATTGTTTTGAGACATGGAGGTAGTGATATCAAAGTTGTGCTAGTTGAGTAGTTGTGAATTTGAGAAATACTTGTGTTGAAGTTTGCAAGTCCCGTAGCATGCACGTATGGTAAACGTTATGTAACAAATTTGAAACATGAGGTGTTCTTTGATTGTCCTCCTTATGAGTGGCGGTCGGGGACGAGCGATGGTCTTTTCCTACCAATCTATCCCCCTAGGAGCATGCGCGTAGTGCTTGATTTTTGATGACTTGTAGATTTTTGCAATAAGTATGTGAGTTCTTTACGACTAATGTTGAGTCCATGGATTATACGCACTCTCACCTTTCCATCATTGCTAGCCTCTTCGGTACCGTGCATTACCCTTTCTCACATTGAGAGTTGGTGCAAACTTCGCCGGTGCATCCAAACCCCGTGATATGATACGCACTTCCACACATAAACCTCCTTATATCTTCCTAAAAACAGCCACCATACCTACCTATTATGGCATTTCCATAGCCATTCCGAGATATATTGCCATGCAACTTTCCACCGTTTCGTTTATCATGACACGTTCATCATTGTCATATTGCTTTGCATGATCATGTAGTTGACATAGTATTTGTGGCAAAGCTACCATTCATAATTCTTTCATACATGTCACTCTTGGTTCATTGCATATCCCGGTACACCGCCGGAGGCATTCATATAGAGTCATACTTTGTTCTAGTATCGAGTTGTAATCATTGAGTTGTAAATAAATAGAAGTGTGATGATCATCATTTTCTAGAGCATTGTCCCAAGTGAGGAATGAAAAAAATAAAAAAAGAGAGAAAGGCCATAAAAAAAGAAGATGGCCCAAAAAAATGAGAGAAAAAGAGAGAAGGGACAATGTTACTATCCTTTTACCACACTTGTGCTTCAAAGTAGCACCATAATCTTCATGATAGAGAGTCTCTTGTTTTGTCACTTTCATATACTAGTGGGAATTTTTCATTATAGAACTTGGCTTGTATATTCCAACAATGGGCTTCCTCAAATGCCCTAGGTCTTCGTGAGCAAGCAAGTTGGATGCACACCCACTTAGTTTCTTTTGTTGAGCTTTCATATATTTATAGCTCTTGTGCATCCGTTGCATGGCAATCCCTACTCCTTGCATTAACATCAATCGATGGGCATCTCCATAGCTCATTGATTAGCCTCGTTGATGTGAGACTTTCTCCCTTTTTGTCTTCTCCACATAACCCCTGTCATTATATTCTATTCCACCCATAGTGCTATATCCATGGCTCATGCTCATGTATTGCGTGAAGGTTGAAAAAGTTTGAGATTACTAAAGTATGAAACAATTGCTTGGCTTGTCATCGGGGTTGTGCATCATGAGAGCATTCTTGTGTGACAAAAATGGAGCATGACTAAACTATATGATTTTGTAGGGAGGAACTTTCTTTGGCCATGTTATTTTGAGAGGACATAATTGCTTAGTTAATATGCTTGAAGTATTATTACTTTTATGTCAATATTGAAATTTTATCTTGAATCTTTCGGATCTGAATTTTCATACCACAATTAAGAAGAATTACATTGAAATTATGCCAAGTAGCATTCCACATCAAAAATTCTGTTTTTATCATTTACCTACTCGAGGACGAGCAGGAATTAAGCTTGGGGATGCTTGATACGTCTCCAACGTATCTATAATTTTTGATTGTTCCATGCTATATTATATTCTGTTTTGGACATTATTGGGCTTTATTATACACTTTTATATTATTTTTGGGACTAACCTATTAACCTGAGGCCCAGCCCAGAATTGCTGTTTTTTGCCTATTTCAGAGTTTCGTAGAAAAAGAATATCAAACGGAGTCCAAACGGAATGAAACCTTCGGGAACGTGATTTTCGGAACGAACGTGATCCAGAGGACTTGGACCCTACGTCAAGACATCAACCAGGAGGGCACGAGGTAGGGGTGGCGCGCCTACCCCCCTGGGCGCGCACTCCACCCTCGTGGGCACCACGTTGCTCCACCGACGTACTTCTTCCTCGTATATATACCTACGTACCCCCAAACTACAAGATACGGAGCCAAAAACCTAATTCCATTGCCGCAACCTTCTGTACCCGTGAGATCCCATCTTGGGGCCTGTTTCGGAGCTCCGTCGGAGGGGGCATCGATCACGGAGGGCTTCTACATCAACACCATAGCCTCTCCGATGATGTGTGAGTAGTTTACCTCAGACCTTTGGGTCCATAGTTATTAGCTAGATGGCTTCTTCTCTCTTTTTGGATCTCAATACAATGTTCTCCCCCTCTCTCCTGGAGATCTATTCGATGTAAACTTCTTTTGCGGTGTGTTTGTTGAGACCGGTGAATTGTGGGTTTATGATCAAGTTTACCTTTGAACAATATTTGAATCTTCTCTGAATTCTTTTATGTATGATTGGTTATCTTTGCAAATCTCTTCGAATTATCAATTTGGTTCGGCCTACTAGATTGATCTTTCTTGCAATGGGAGAAGTGCTTAGCTTTGGGTTCAATCTTGCGGTGTCCTTTCCCAGTGATAGTAGGGGCAGCAAGGCACGTATTGTATTGTTGCCATCGAGGATAACAAGAAGGGAGGTATTACTGTCGTTCCTAATGATAAAGATGAATTGATTCCGCAAAGAATTATTATAGGTTATAGGATGGTAATTGATTTCCGCAAATTGAATAAGGCTACTAAAAAAAGATCATTACCCCTTACCTTTCATTGATCAAATGCTAGAAAGATTATCCAAACACACACATTTTTGCTTTCTAGATGGTTATTCTGGTTTCTCTCAAATACCTGTGCCAGCTGATGATCAAGCAAATACCACTTTTACTTGCCCTTTCGGTACTTTTGCTTATAGACGTATGCCTTTTGGTTTATGTAATGCACCTGCTACCTTTCAAATATGCATGATGGCTATATTCTCTGATTTTTGTGAAAAGATATGCGAGGTTTTCATGGACGATTTCTCCGTTTATGGCTCCTCTTTTGATGATTTCTTGAGCAACCTTGATCGAGTTTTGCAGAGATGTGAAGAAACTAATCTTGTCTTGAATTGGGAGAAGTGCCACTTTATGGTTAATGAAGGCATTGTTTTGGGGCATAAAATTTCTGAAAGAGGTATTGAAGTTGATAAAGCTAAAGTTTATGCTATTGAAAAGATGCCATGTCCCAAGGACATCAAAGGTATAAGAAGTTTCCTTGGTCATGCCGGTTTTTATAGGAAGTTCATTAAGGACTTCTCAAAAATTTCCCGGCCTCTAACTAATCTATTACAAAAAGATATACCATTTGTCTTTGATGATGATTGTGTAGAAGCATTTGAAATACTTAAGAAAGCATTAATCTCTGCACCTATTGTTCAGCCTCCCAATTGGAATTTACCCTTTGAAAATATGTGCGATGCTAGTGATTATGCTGTAGGTGCTGTTCTAGGGCAAAGAGTTGATAAGAAATTAAATGTTATCCAATATGCTAGTAAAACTCTAGACAATGCCCAGAGAAATTATGCTACTACTGAAAAGGAATTCTTAGCAGTTGTATTTGCTTGTGATAAGTTCAGACCTTATATTGTTGATTCTAAAGTAACTATTCACACTGATCATGCTGCTATTAAATACCTTATGGAAAAGAAAGATGCTAAGCCTAGACTTATTAAATGGGTTCTCTTGCTACAACAATTTGATTTGCATATTATTCATAGAAAGGGAGCTGAGAACCCCGTTGCAGACAACTTGTCTAGGTTAGAAAATGTTCTTGATGACCCACTACCTATTGATGATAACTTTCCTGATGAACAATTAAATGTCATAAATGCTTCTCGTACTGCTCCATGGTATGCTGATTATGCTAATTACATTGTTGCTAAATTTATACCACCTAGTTTCACATACCAACAAAAGAACAAGTTTTTCCATGATTTAAGACATTACTTCTGGGATGACCCACATCTTTATAAAGAAGGAGTAGATGGTGTTGTTAGGCGTTGTGTACCTGAGCATGAACAGGAACAGATCCTACGCAAGTGTCACTCCGAGGCTTACGGAGGACACCACGCTGGAGATAGAACTGCACATAAGGTATTGCAATCCGGTTTTTATTGGACTACTCTCTTCAAGGATGCTCGTAAGTTTGTCTTATCTTGTGATGAATGTCAAAGAATAGGTAACATAAGTAGATGTCAAGAAATGCCTATGAATTATTCACTTGTTATTGAACCATTTGATGTTTGGGGCTTTGATTATATGGGACCGTTTCCTGCCTCTAATGGATATACACATATTTTAGTTGTTGTTGATTACGTTACTAAGTAGGTAGAAGCTATTCCAACTAGTAGTGCTGATCATAACACTTCTATTAAGATGCTTAAAGAAGTTATTTTTCCGAGGTTTGGAGTCCCTATATATTTAATGACTGATGGTGGTTCACATTTCATTCATGGCGCCTTTCGTAAAATGCTTGCCAAGTATGATGTTAATCATAGAATTGCATCTCCTTATCACCCACAGTCTAGTGGTCAAGTAGAATTGAGTAATAGAGAGCTTAAATTAATTTTGCAAAAGACTGTTAATAGATCTAGAAGGAATTGGTCCAAGAAACTTGATGATGCATTATGGGCCTATAGAACTGCATATAAAAATCCTATGGGTATATCTCCGTATAAAATGGTTTATGGAAAAGCATGTCACTTACCTCTCGAACTAGAACATAAGGTATACTGGGCCATAAAAGAGCTCAATTATGATTTTAAACTTGCCAGTGAGAAGAGGCTATTTGACATTAGCTCACTTGATGAATGGAGAACCCATGCTTATGAGAATGCCAAACTGTTTAAAGAGAAAGTTAAAAGATGGCATGACAAAATGATACAAAAGCGTGAGTTTAATGTAGGCGATTATGTATTGCTATACAACTCTCGTTTAAGATTTTTTGCAGGAAAACTTCTCTCTAAATGGGCAGGTCCTTACGTTATCGAGGAAGTCTATTATTCTGGGGCCATAAAAATCAACAACTTCGAAGGCACAAAACCGAAGGTGGTGAACGGTCAAAGAATCAAACATTATATCTTAGGCAATCCTATAAATGTTGAAACTAATATTATTGAAACCGTAACCCCGGAGGAATAGATAAGGGACACTTTCCAGAATGTTTCAGACTCCAAAAAGGAATAGGTATGTGGTACGGTAAGTAAATCGACTCCAAAACAGTTCTAATGGCAATTTTTCTCCGTTTTGGAATATTTGGAAAAATAGGAAAATAAGAAGTAGTCCGGGAAGGACACGAGGCCTCCACGAGGGTGGAGGGCGCGCCCTACCCCCTGGGCGCGCCCCCTACCTCGTGGGCACCCGTGCGCTCTCCGGACTCTGTTTTCTTGCACGATACTTCTTTCGGTCGGTAAAAATTCATTATATAATCTCCCGAAGGTTCTGACTCCCGTATCACGCAAATATCCTCTGTTTTTGTTTCGAGCTGTTGCTGCTGCAGATTAGAGCAAGATGTCTTCTCAAGAGTCAGTCGGGGAGAGCTGGGTGTCTCATCCGGCATCGAGATCAAGGACAAACAACGATGCTGACCACTTTGGGCCAGCAATGGAGGAAGAGATGGAGGCTGATTTGAAGAGGATAGATGCCATGGAGGAGGATCAAGAAGTCACTTTTCGCTTCCGAGCTGTATTCACGATGGGGGAACTACAGAGCTCGGCTATTCCAAACTCGGTTATCCCTTCCAATGTTAGATTTCTTTCTAACGAGAATATGAAAAAGAGTGTTACTTGTTCCCCCGCAGCTATGCAACATCCATGGGTGCAAGGAGCTTTAACCGTCACGGGTAAGCTCCGTAAGGAGATAATGGATCTCAAGCAGCAACTCAATAAGCTCGAGGAAGAGAATCATATCCTGAGGAGTATCATCGCCAAGAATATCACACCACCACCTCCGAAGAAAGAGATATAATCACATGGGTATGGGCACTCCCCTTGGCAACCGCCAAGCTTGGGGGAGTTGCCTCGGTATCGTATCACCATCACATCCCTATCTTTACCGTTTTTCTTAGTTCGATCCTTTTTGTAATATCTTGATCTAGTAGAATAAAAGTTTTTGGTATGATCTAGTTTTGAGTTTTGCTTTATGATCCTTCTATGTAATCGAGTCCGTGAGCTATATAATACAGATTAGTGTTGAGTCAAGGGCTTGATTATCTTGCTATGATCTTGAGTGAATAAAAGAAAAAAAGAATAAAAAGAAATAAAAAGAGATCATATTGATCTTATGGAGAGTAATGACTTCACATATAAAGAGTATGATGATTAAAAGTTGTTGAAAGTTGACAAACATAGCTTTGGTCATCGTTGCAATTAATAGGAAGTAATAAAGAAAGAGAGGTTTCACATATAAATATACTATCTTGGACATCTTTTATGATTGTGAGCACTCATTAAAATATGACATGCTAAAGAGTTGATGTTGGACAAGGAAGACAACGTAATGGGTTGTGTTTTCTTACATCTGAAATAAAGTATATTGTCATGGATCATCCAACATGTTGAGCTTGCCTTTCTCCCTCATGCTAGCCAAATTCTTTGCACCAAGTAGAGATACTACTTGTGCTTCCAAATATCCTTAAACCCAGTTTTGCCATGAGAGTCTACCATATCTTCCTATGGATTGAGTAAGATCCTTCAAGTAAGTTGTCATCGGTGCAAGCAATAAAAATTGCTCTCTAAATATGTATGATTGATTAGTGTGGAGGAAATAAGCTTTATACGATCTTGTGACGTGGAAGAAATAAAAGCGACGGACTGCATAATAAAGGTCCATATCACAAGTGGCAATATAAAGTGACGTTCTTTTGCATTAAGATTTTGTGCATCCAACCCTGAAAGCGCATGGCAACCTCTGCTTCCCTCTGCGAAGGGCCTATCTTTTACTTTTATCTCTTACCCCTATGCAAGAGTCATGGTGATCTTCACCTTTCCTTTTTACATTTTATCCTTTGGCAAGCACCTTGTGTTGGAAAGATCCTGATATATATATCCAATTGGATGTAAGTTAGCATGAACTATTATTGTTGACATTACCCTTGAGGTAAAAGGTTGGGAAAGGGAAACTATAAACCCCTATCTTTCTCTGTGTCCAATTAAAACTCCGTAACCACAAGTATTGCGTGAGTGTTAGCAATTGTGAAAGACTAAATGATAGTTGAGTATGTGGACTTGCTGAAAAGCTCTTATATTGACTCTTTATGATGTATGATAAATTGCAATTGCTTCAGTGACTGAGGTTATCATTTGTTAGTTCTCAATGAAGTTTCTGATTCATACTTGACATTGTGAATAGATTATTACTTGAGCATAAGAAATCATATGACAATATCCATATATGTTGCTGCTCTAAGAATGATCATGAGGCCCTCATGTCCGTATTTTATTTTATCGACACCTCTATCTCTAAACATGTGGACATATTTATCGTTATCGGCTTCCGCTTGAGTACAAGCGAGGTCTAAGCTTGGGGGAGTTGATACGTCCATTTTGCATCATGCTGTTATATCGATATTTATTGCATTATGGGCTGTTATTACACATTATGTCACAATACTTATGCCTATTCTCTCTCATTTTACAAGGTTTACATAAAGAGGGAGAATGCCGGCAGCTGGAATTCTAGGCTGGAAAAGGAGCAAATATTAGAGACCTATTCTGCACAACTCCAAAAGTCCTGAAACTCCATGGAAGTTATTTTCGAAAATAATAAAAAATACTGAGCGAAGAAAATACTAGAGGGGGCCCACACCCTGGCCACGAGGGTGGGGGGCGCCTTACCCCCCTGGGCGCGCCCCCTGCCTCGTGGGCCCCCTAGTGGCCCTCCGGTGCCCATCTTCTGCTATATGAAGTCTTTCGTCCGAGAAAAAATATAAGCAAGCTTTCGGGACGAGACTTCGCCGCCACGAGGCGGAACCTTGGCGGAACCAATCTAGGGCTCTGGCGGAGTTGTTCTGCCGGGGACACTTCCCTCCGGGAGGGGGAAATCATCGCGATCGTCATCACCAATGCTCCCCTCATCGAGAGGGGGCCAATCTCCATCAACATCTTCACCAACACCTTCTCCTCTAAAACCCTAGTTCATCTCTTGTATCCAATATTTGTCTCATAGTCTGGGATTGGTACTTGTAGGTTGCTAGTAGTGTTGATTACTCCTTGTAGTTGATGCTAGTTGGTTTATTTGGTGGAAGATCATATGTTCAGATCCATTATGCATATTAATACCCCTCTGATTATGAACATGAATATGCTTTGTGAGTAGTTACGTTTGTTCCTGAGGACATGGGAGAAGTCTTGCTATTAGTAGTCATGTGAATTTGGTATTCGTTCGATATTTTGATGAGATGTATGTTGTCTCTCCTCTAGTGGTGTTATGTGAACGTCGACTACATGACACTTCACCATTGTTTGGGCCTAGAGGAAGGCATTAGGAAGTAATAAGTAGATGATGGGTTGCTAGAGTGACAGAAGCTTAAACCCTAGTTTATGCGTTGCTTCATAAGGGGCTGATTTGGATCCATATTTTTCATGCTATGGTTATGTAACGCCCCGAGACCGACGCTTCAGAAGACTTCCTTATTTTCATGATCTCCGTGTGTTTCTTTTGTGTTTGCTCTTTTATTTTATTTTCATTGCATCATGTCATCATGCCATCATGTCATTAATTTTTAAAACTCAACCAAGTAAATTGCATGGATCTTCGATCCATTTAAATCGAGGGAAAGGCGCATGGTGATTTCTCTTTATAACATATATCCTCCCAATATTATTAGGGAGCTATATTAAAATATTCCATTCGTTGGAGTTCACCATAACAGACTTGCAAATATCCCAATGCCTTTGTTATCTTAATTCTTGGTCTCCAACCTCGCATTATTTTTTTTCATCTTATTCCGGAGCTCCACCAAAAATCCGAACATTTTTGGACACTTCTAAAACCTTGTTCTAGTTCAAACCATTTGAACTAAATTCAAAGAGTTTGAATTTAAACTTCGTTCAGGCCACTTCTATTTTTTCTGGTTCAAGCTCATTTTTATGAGTCCGGAAAAATTAACCTCCCGCGCAAATTCTATCCCTAACACTTCCTTTCTTCCCCTTTTCTTCTTTCATATTTTCTGTTTTGGGAGAAAAGAAGGAAGAAGGGGAGAGAGCCCAGCCAGCCTCCCTGGCCGGCCCATCCTGCCCCGCGGCCATTTGCCCCTCCAAGGCCCATCCCCGCGGCCCACCTAAGCCAAACCCTAGCCCGCTCAATTCCCCATCTCTCCCTCTGCCGCCACCTCCTGCTCGATCCCCTGCTCTCGCTCGTCTCCCTCTCCTCCTCTCGCGCTGTCATCCAGCGCCGCCAGGAGCCCCGAGCCCCATCTCCCTCCGCTCGATCTCCTCCTCACCCTCTCTATCTCCTAGCGCGCGCCCCCTTCGCCTGCCTGCTCCCTCCTGCTTCTCTTCCTCGCCTCGCCCCGCGACCCCGCCGCCGCTCTGGCCGGCGAGCCCATGCTCCGACGCCGCCGTCCTCGTGCTGCAACGCTGCCGGCAAGCCCTGCCTCTGTCTCCTCCTTCCCCGCACATGAGATGCTCTCCTCCGCCAGCCACCTCCCGCTCGCCTCCTTCTTCTCTTCCTCGCGCGCCCGCGACCATGGCTGCCTCGTCATCAAACTCGCCGTCATCTCCCTGGTGGCCGACTGCGTCGGCCTCCTCTGCAAGGACAAGTCACTGCTGCTGCCACCACCACCACCTTGCTTCGTCGCTCGCCTCCCCCACGACCTCGCGTCGCCACGCTGCCCGAGCCATCCTCCCCGACCCTCCTTCTCCTGCCCGAGCTCGTGGATGCCCGGCCTCCCTCCGTCTCGTCCCCGACGCCAAGTCCTCCGCTACCTTTTGCACATCACCGCTTGCCCACCATGGCCTCCTGCCATGGACTAGAGGAGACACGCCGCCTCCCCGCCACGGCGCCCCGCCCCTGTTCGTCGTCGTTGTCACCATGAGCCCCGTGCCCACTTCTTGTCGCTGCTCGCGCACCGCCCAGCCTTGCTGCTGCCACCAGAGGCCTTTTGTCTCGCGTTGTTTTGGATCAGCAAGGATGAGACGCCAAGACCCGTACCGTGGGAGATATAGCCGCATTGTGGGCATTACAGGTTAGGTTTACCTTAATACTTCTTTTGTAGTTGCGGATGCTTGCAATAGGAGTTAATCATAAGTGGGATGCTTGTCCAAGTAAGGACAGTACCCAAGCACTGGTCCACCCACGTATCAAATTATCAAAGTACCGAACGCGAATCATATGAACATGATGAAAACTAGCTTGACGATAATTCCCATGTGTCCTCGGGAGCACTTTTCTCTATATAAGAGTTTGTCCAGGCTTGTCCTTTGCTACAAAAAGGATTGGGCCACCTTGCTGCACCTTATTTACTTTCATTACTTGTTACCCGTTACAAATTATCTTATCACAAAACTATCTGTTACCTATAATTTCAGTGCTTGCAGAGAATACCTTGCTGAAAACCACTTGTCATTTCCTTCTGCTCCTCGTTGGGTTCGACACTCTTACTTATCGAAAGGACTACGATAGATCCCCTACACTTGTGGGTCATCAGTGCGCCATGCGTGCACCTCTTCTCTTCGTGCACGTCCCCCACCTACGTGGGTGTGTGTGAGAGATACAAACGTAGACAAATGGCTTGTGCGTTCGTGAGTGTTTTTTGTTTTTTTTTGGGGGGTGATTTCGTGAATGTATTTGTGGGAATATGTGTCGATGACATCTCAAACAAAATTTTGCATGCAATGTCGTCTGTGAAATAGAGGCCTAACCATATCATATCTAGAGGGTCGGGCGATCCACGAGAAGAGAGGGAGGGGTCATAGATATCGATAGACTTGAAGAGAGGATCTAGTGGGTGGGTGCGAGATCGATATGAAGAGAGCCATTGAAATTGTGTGTGTGTGCAAGTCAAAGATATAGGGCGACTGACCTACCGGAACGTCAGAGGGCACAGTTCAAGTTTGTGTGTGGCAGGGAGACATGACTAGAGCGCTTGATGTATCGGTGTGTGTGGGGGAGGGGGTGGGGGAGGGGTAGGAAGAGGCCTAACTATAGAGGTAGAACGACTGGTATATGTGTTGAGAAGGAGAGACCCAGCTATGTCTTGAGGGTGATCGGTCGACATCTATACATAACTGAAGGATGGGAAATAGGATGGGACAGAGAGAGAGGAGAGAGAGAGAGGGAGGGAGAGGGGTAGAGTGCTGGATGGGTGATGGAGTTGCTTCTCGAAGATGGTGGGAGAGGCCTACTAGACAAACTGAGGGTGGAACTGCAATATTATCAATAAGAGTGGGGATGTGTTTCTTTGCGTGCCTGTGCGTGATAGATCTGTCGGGACGCATCCATGGATGATGAAGGGGAACCATGTCTTTGGTAAGCAAACCTAACTAGGTCGGTAGATCAATTGTTGTATGTCGGAGGAAGGGAGAGACATAACTAATGAGGTAGATCGATCGACGCGTGGGGAAAAACAAGTTATAAGGACCTAGATAGCTATATGTATAGCGGGAGATCGGTCGGTGTACGTCCATTTGTTAGAGGCAAATAAGGCCCGGCGAGACGGATAGACGAGAGAATGGAGCTAGGAGGTGGTGCGAGAGGCCCAGCTACTAGCTAGATAGGGGGAGGAGTGTGCGGTTGTGAGATCGATGAAAAGAGGGGCGAGATTTTACACGTGTGTGGGACCGTATGAGAGACACGAGGCAAGGACACATAAAGGAGGAGATTGAAGGTGCGTGTGTATGTTGTAGGCAGACATCGCTGGAGAGGTTTATTGATCGGTGTGTGTCGGAAAAAAGTTGTGGAGACCATGGGAGAACGACCTAAAGAAAAAAAATGAATGTGCGCGATGGATAGAATGCTGAGGGAGGGGCAGGGCGAGGAGGGCGTGTGCATGCACGAGAGAAAGTTAGTGGTAGCTACAAAGGTTAGAGGAATGTGTGGGTGTAAGAGACTGACAAAGATCATAATTTGATATGAAAGTGGATTCATAAATTTGAATAGGAGATCATAGTGTTTTAAACATATGCATGCATGAATATAGCGGTGATACGCGTGTTGTGGTTTTGCACATGTTATACCATAATGTGATAATGCATGGCGTTTGCAACTCACAGCTAAATGTCGAACAATCTAAACCATACTATACATCGAACAATCTCACATTTTATTTGATTTGTGATAATGTGTGGCGTTTGCAGCTTACAACTAAATATCGAACAATCTAAACAATACTATATATCGAACATTCTCACATTTTATTTGAATTTGTGGTAATGTGTGGTGTTTGCAACTCACATCTAAATACTTGTAGGCGTAGGGGGCAGGGCACCATACATAATGTGATAAACACATTATACATATGAGACATGGTTTAGATTATGAAGATCTAGCTAGAGCTTGAAATGTACTGTGATTTGAAATCAACATAAAGTGGATTCAAAAAATCTAGTTCGAGTTCATATAGTACACATAGTTCATATGTAACTCGAGACTAATCATGTGGTGTGCTGTGAAGATAATACACAAATGATGGTTTAACTTGACAATAATGATGATTGTAGATCTTATTAAAACAGGGAAACGAATTCAAATGCTTTGACTTCACAACAATCATTATTGTAGATCTTATTCAAATAGAGAAACGAATTCAAATTTAGTTCATATTGAAGCGGTAGTATATACGTTTGGAATGCACTAAAACGTTCATTTGAGTCGTAGGTGATGACCCACAAGTATAGGGGATCTATCATAGTCCTTTCGATAAGTAAGAGTGTCGAACCCAACGAGGAGCAGAAGGAAATGATAAGCGGTTTTCAGCAAGGTATTCTCTGCAAGCACTGAAATTACCGGTAACAGATAGTTTTGTGATAAGGTAATTTATAACGAGCAACAAGTAACAAGTGTAAATAAAGTGCAGCAAGGTGGCCCAATCCTTTTTGTAGCAAAGGACAAGCCTGGAAAAACTCTTATATAGAGAAAATCGCTCCCGAGGACACATGGGAATTATCGTCAAGCTAGTTTTCATCATGTTCATATGATTTGCGTTCGCTACTTTGATAATTTGATATGTGGGTGGACCGGTGCTTGGGTGCTGACCTTACTTGGACAAGCATCCCACTTATGATTAACTCCTATTGCAAGCATCCGCAACTACAAAAGAAGTATTAAGGTAAACCTAACCATAGCATGAAACATATGGATCCAAATCAGCCCCTTACGAAGCAACGCATAAATAGGGTTTAAGCTTCTGTCACTCTAGCAACCCATCATCTACTTATTACTTCCCAACGCCTTCCTCTAGGCCCAAACAATGGTGAAGTGTCATGTAGTCGATGTTCACATAACACCACTAGAGGAGAGACAACATACATCTCATCAAAATATCGAACGAATACCAAATTCACATGACTACTAATAGCAAGACTTCTCCCATGTCCTCAGGAACAAATGTAACTACTCACAAAGCATATTCATGTTCATAATCAGAGGGGTATTAATATGCATAATGGATCTGAACATATGATCTTCCACCAAATAAACCAACTAGCATCAACTACAAGGAGTAATCAACACTACTAGCAACCTACAAGTACCAATCTCAGGCTTAGAGACAAGAATTGGATACAAGAGATGAACTAGGTTTTGAGAGGAGATGGTGCTGGTGAAGATGTTGATGGAGATTGGGCCCCACCAGATGAGAGGAGCGTTGGTGATGACGATGGCGATGATTTTCCCCTCCCGGAGGGAAGTTTCCCCGGCAGAACAGCTCCGCTAGAGCCCTAGATTGGTTCCGCCAAGGTTCCGCCTCGTGGCGGCGGAGTCTCGTCCCGAAAGGTTGCTTATGATTTTTTTCTCGGACGAAAGACTTCATATAGCAGAAGATGGGCACTGGAGGGCCACCAGGGGGCCCACGAGGCAGGGGGCGCGCCCAGGGGGTAGGGGACGCTCCCCACCCTCGTGGCCAAGGTGTGGGCCCCCTCTGGTATTTTCTTCGCTCAGTATTTTTTATTATTTCCAAAAATAACTTTCGTGGAGTTTCAGGACTTTTGGAGTTGCGCAGAATAGGTCTCTAATATTTGCTCCTTTTCCAGCCCAGAATTCCAGCTGCCGGCATTCTCCCTCTTTATGTAAACTAGTAAAATAAGAGAGAATAGGCATAAGTATTATGACATAATGTGTAATAACAGCCCATAATGCAATAAATATCGATATAAAAGGATGATGCAAAATGGACTTATCAGTAGGTTGCATGCATTATACACGTAGCGAAATATTTTAATTGAACATAACATGAATTCAATGTTTTGAATGACATTTGTAGTGCCAATTGATTTGGTACAGTACACGTTAGGCTTGTCCGGAAATTTCAACCCACGCCTTGTTAGCCCGAAATATTTAAGATATATCTTTGTCTCGTTGTGTTCCGACAACACCCTCCATCTCAACCCGCGCCTTGCTATTCCAAAATTACAACGCGCGCGAAAACTCCCACCTCCTGTGAAATCCCGACACGCGAAATGCCCGTGATATCCCTGAACCGAAAGAACCGCCTCAAATCGGTGGGCGTACTTTCGTAACTTACCCCACATTTCGGGCAAGCGCGTCCCTAAGCCATGGTTCCCCACTCCCATCCCATCCGCCCACCCATTCATACACCGAGGCCTGGAAAACCCGCGAAGCCCCACACCCTCCTCCGTCCGCCACCCAGCCGGAGCCTCTTCCTCGACGATGTCGTCCATAGCAACACCTCGACGTCCCTCATCCACCGTACCGGATGAGGATTCGTCGTCGATCTGGTCGTCCTGCCAGTTCAGCCACCCCATCCTCCACCTCCAAGGAGCTGCCCGGATGTTCCCCTCGTCTTTCGCGCCACCTCCATTCCCACACCGCCGTCTTCACCTGTACCACCGGAAGAGCATCATCATCACCATTTCCTCGGATGAAGCTGCGGCCTAATCGGCGCCACCAAAGAGGTTGTACACTAATTGCCGCATTTTCTTCTTGATTCGATCTCACGGTGCTACCAGCGCTCGGTCCCGAGCCGACACGGCGCAGCTCCATCCACGGCGGCATCACCGGCCACTTCCTCCATGGCGTCGCTCCATCGGCGGCGACGTCCACATCAGTAGGAGCTGCTACTGCTTTAGCTCTCGCTCGGGCTGCTGCTCTGCTCTTGCTCTCGGTCCCCTACCTTGTCTGCTCTTGCTCTTGCTCTTGCTCGCGTTGCTGCTCTCGCTCTTGCTCTTGCTTGCGATGCTGCTCTGATTTAGCTACACTTCAGTCGACTGAATTGACTTTTGGGTCAGTCGATTTTCAGGGGGTGGGGGGCTCGCCGGAGTTAAGGAAGAACC
>NC_057814.1:427614090-427647652 GCF_018294505.1 Triticum aestivum | reverse complement strand
GGGGAGGGGGGCTCGCCAGAGACATACCCCACTATCTATCTTAGGGTTCAGGATGGGGGCGGTGGTCGCCGGCGTTGGTGGGGCGGTGGCGTGGGGATCGCCGAAGAAAAAGCTCGAAACGGGGGAGCCTAGAGGGATGGCCGGGGCGGTGGCGGACCGGCGGGGGAGTGTTTTCGGGGCGGGCGGCGGGGGCGGCTGTTTGGCCGGTGGTGGCTGGCGGCTCAGGGGGTGGAGGTTGAAGATGAACTGCAGGCCCTTGATTTCGTATCAAACGGCTGCAAAATTGACTGACCAGAGATGAAAAAGTCAGTCGACTGACGTGTAGCCTCACCTCTAGTGTGTTCAGTTTCGATAGTAAAATTGAGTTTCGACAGCAAAATTTAGTTTCGATAGTTAAATTCAGTTTCGACAATTAAATTCAGTTTCGACAGTTAAGTTCAGAGATGAGCGGCGGATGTATACATCTAGCACTTTGTGTTTATGTATTTTACGTCATCTATTGGAGATGCTATTAGAATTCCACTCAGGTTAACATTGTCTCTCTTGTCCTACTTCAGCCTCGGCGTCGTACAACTCACCGGAGCTGCTCCAAAGACGAAACCCTCCATCACATCGGAGCAATACCTCGGGCTCCATCTCCAGACGCCTAAGATCTTCTTCCCCTCCTCCGACTGCCAAGTCAGCCGGAGCATCCTCACCGGCCAACCCAATCATGCTGAGATCGACATGGCTTCGCCAAAGAGGTTGTACACTTCTTCTGGTTTGACTTAATCTCACCATGCTTCTTTGCATCCTGTGATCTTCCAATTCTTGTGAACCAAACACCCAGATTGGCAGAAATCCTGTGATCCTATTCCTGTCTATTTCCGATCCCTGCATTGTTAGAATCCTCAAATTCAAACAAGCCCTTACACAATTACTTCTGTTACAGATATGTGTCAAAGAAAACCTTGTGTGGTTTGTCCTGCTCCTGCGGTGTTGTGTTCCACCCCAGCTCAGCTGCTCCAACGACAGAAGGGTTCACCACAGCAGGGATCCGCTCTCCAACTGTCTTTCGCCGCCTCAGATCTTCTTCCCCGCCGCTGGCAGCCACGGCAACTGCATTACCATCATCAACTGAGCTGATGACCTTGAGGACTACACGGGTCCGCAAGAGAGGTCGCACTCTTCCGTGTCTGCTTACGTTATGCATCGCTTAATATGATGACATGCTACTTTATCGTCGTGTTCACCTATTAGACTCCGAGTCAGGTCCAAACTTATGCTGAAACTTGAGTTTTTAAATGGTTGTGGGGTACATATTGGGGCAGCAATCAGTACTATCTGTTTACTATCTGGTTAATCTCAGGTGTCTACTATGAGTTTCATGTTGGGTGCAAACAAACATTAAAGGAGCCATTATCTGTATTTTTTAACTAAAGCTATTATCTGCCTGCTATCATTGGTTTTGGGTATATCCATAGTTTGCTACCATCACTCTGGATTTGTGCATGCACTCCTTACATAATCTCACTATGTTTTATTCCTATGCATGTCAGTTATTGTACACAATGGAACTGAACATGTAGAGCAAAAGAGACGAGCCTTGCGTGGCAATAAAATTTCAAGCAGATGTCGCTCCATGGTGGGCGCAAAGGGAGCCCCCCTCCACCCATTTCCGATCGTAATCAAGAGGAAGATAACTGTTCTGAGGGGGATTCAGAAGCAGAAGACCACTCCTATTTACCCCATGAGGTCTTCGCTCTAACTTGGCATGCTGATGTTGGTAATATCATGCATATGGTGCCTTGCATTGCTTACTGTATACATCAAAGATGTCATCTGCTTAGTTTAGACACGCTTTGTGTCAATGCCATCTTTTTAGTTTCTTTATCGTATATGTGAATCATGCAATGCCGTCTTCTTTAGCCAGGCATCATATATGTGAATTTTGCAATGCCACCCTGGTTAGCCAGTCATCTTATATGTGAATTATATCATGACATCATTTTTTTATTACGTGTTAAATTTGTCGACAATTTTAGTACATTCAATTACTCTTCCTGTGCATCAGCCATTCGGCACGGTCATGGAAAAATCTGGAGTGGAAACAAGGTCTTCAGAGCAGACAATGCTATCTGACGAAGCGCATGTCTTGCTGGTTACAGATAGCTCCTCAGAGGAGGATTCAGAGACAGATGACCAGTCCTATCCCCCCCCCCGAGGTGTATGCTCTAACTTGGCAGGGTTATGTTGCTCATATTGTGCGTATGGTATCTTGCATTGCTATGTCATTTGCTTAGTTTAGACATGCTTTGTGTGAATGCCACCTGTTTAGTGTCTAATTACCATATATATGAATTATGTAATGCCATCTTGTTGCAAGACATTATATATGTGAATTATGCAATGCTATCTTGTTGCAAGGCATTATATATGTGAATTATGCAATGCCATGCTGTTTGGCCAAGCGTCATATATGTGAATTATATCATGCAGTCCTTTTTTTGTATTTCTCATTGCTTTTATCGACAATGTTTGTATATTCAACTGCTCTTCATGTGCATCAGCCATTTGAATTGGTGATGGAGAAATCTGCAGTGAAAACAAGGTCTTCAGAGCAGACAATGCTACCTGCTGAAGCAGATATCTTGCTGGTTACAGATAGCTCTTCAGAGGAGGATTCAGAGGCAGATGACCAGTCCTATTATCCCCCTGAGGTGTAAGCTCAAACTTGGCAGGGTTATATTACTCACATCATGCATATGTTGTATTGCAATGCTTAGTTTTTACATCATATACACGATATTGAATGTCATCTCCTTAGTTGACACATCATACATGCGATTGCCCTCTACTCACTTCCTTAGTATATAAATCATATATTTGAATTATATCATGCCATGATGTTTACATAGACAGCATGTATCTGAATTATGGCATGCCAACCCATTTTCTAAAGACATAATATAGTTATATCATCCCATCCTGTTTACATAGTCATCATATTTTGAATTATGTCATTCTATCCGTGAATTATATCATGCCATCATGTTTCCATCGACGGCATGTTTGGGATTTATGGCATGCCAACCACTTTAATAGACACATCGTATAGTTATATCATGTCATCCCGTTTACATAGTCACCATATTTTGAAGTATGTCATTCTATCCTGTTTAGTTAGCCATCATACATGTGAAACTGTGTCATGTTATCCTGTTTAATTAGCCATCATATATGTGAAATTATGTCCTGATATTCTGTTTGGTTAGACAACATAAATGTGAATTATTTCATGCCCTGTTTTCTTCCCTACTATCCATTGCACCTGTCTATCTTACAATGTCTGTGCATTCAATTACTTTTCTTGTTTATCAGCCATTTCAATTGGAGGGGGTGATGGTAGTATCTGTGGGAGTAAAAGCACGGTCTTCAAAAAAGATCATGCTACCTGTCGATGGAGATAGAACCACGGTTGTACTTGCCCAAGAACCAGCCCCACCACACATAACCCAGACTCACGTAGATTGTACCCCTACCCAGTTGGACAGAGAACCAGCTACACCCGTTCTAACCCCAACCCCAGCAGATAGTAACCCAGTTCCCGTTGACACAGCACCGTCTCCACCACAGAGCACCCAAACACGAGCAGTTAGTAAGGCAACTGCAGTGCCCAAAGCACGAGTACCACCACTCCGAAACCCAAGTCAACGATTAACGCAGAAGAAGAATTGTTCTCAGGTCAGGTTCCGTAGCTATGGTTCATACTACTTTGCTCTTGCATCACTGTATTTACTCATACCAACTAATTTCAAATTTGAAGGATGCAATTGAAACTCCAATGGCGCAACAGGTATGTTTTAAACCTGTTTCTTTAATGTGTTTGCTGCTGTAACTTGCTCTATGTTGATTTCAGTTTCAATTGAACAAACAGTTATTTTCTCATGCCATGCACATTACAAGTGTTGTTATTGCTGTGTAGTTTCCCACACTTATATTCTGTCTATGCTACTTTGTCTTAAATAGATATGATTCGAACTGTATCTATCTTGATTTGGTAACATAAACTAGAATGATATAGACCATACAGTGACCATATTACATAGATATATGTTTGTTTCATGCTGTTATCCTGTCCACCTTACTACTGAACTGGTTTACCAAAATGAGTTTCATATACTACATTGTAAACCTGTCATGTGTTTGTTTGTTTCTCTTTTAGAACGCGGATAAAATATTGGAGAAGAGTACCCCGTTATGCAATGGTAAAGGAAGTAATGCAGATAAGGTTCAAGGTAGTGAGCCATCCCTGTTGGTCTCCAAGAAAGCTGATAAAAACTATATTGAAGACACTAAGACAACCCCAAAGTCCTGTCTTGATGTAGTGTTCGAGTTACTAGCTACTACTGCTGGCACCAGCTCTTCGAAATCGCTGCCTGAATCGGTTCGGCTTCTTGAGTCTCAACTTCAAGTTGAAAGACATCGATCAGATGTTATGCGACAGGAAGCCGAAGGACTGAGGAAGTCCCTACAGAATTCAGATGCATACTTTCTGGTGCAACAGCAAGTGCTGGAGGATTTAAGCGCCAAACAAGAGAAAGTTAATAAGCTTGCTAAGCATCTTGCCAGCATTATGGGTACCCAGGATATTGTTTCTTGAGCTCTTCTGAAGTGGTTTCAGTTCTGGACTTGTTTTGCTGTGGTGTTTATATGCTGCTTTGTTCCCTATATTTGCACTGGTGGCAAACTGTGATGCCTAGTGGATGTAATATGTGTAATAGCCGTGATAGCCTAGCGTAAGTTGCTTGCTAATTTATTTTGTCTTGTTTATTTGTTTTCTTGTAGTCAGTGCAGTTCTTTTTCCACGGTTTGCTAGTGGCCACAATAATCTATTTTTTAAAACTAGGCCACAATAACCATGGGCTACACATTTACTGTAGTTAACATGGGCCTCCTACGGGCCGTAGAAACAATGGGCCTTCTACGGGGCGTAGAAACAATGGGCCTTATACGGGCCGTAGACACGATGGGCCTTCTACGGGCCGTATTATCAATGGGCCTTCTACGGCCCGTATGATCGGTTGGCCAAACATGGGCCAATAACAGACCACATTATGGCCGTAAATGGGCTAGAGTTGAAATCGTCCGTTCATGGGCCGACCATAACGGGCCGTCGTTAATCGGCCGTATTTGATGACACTATGAAAACGGCCCAACATATTAACGGGCCACAAACGGGCCGACTGTAACCACGGGCTGAATTTGGCCCACAAGCAGAAAATGACAGTAACGGGCCGTAAGTAAATGAATGCTGGAAATGAGCCCAAGAAAAAATGGGCCCTTAGAAGGCCGAAAGATAACATGCGCTGGAAACGGCCCAATGGAATAACGGGCCGTTAATGGGTATAAAGTGATATACTCTTCATTACGGGCCAGTTTCACCACGTGTCATTAATGGGTATAAAGTCATACACTGTTCATTACGGGCCAGTTTTACCACGGGCCGTTAGTGGACCGAGAGTTACAAAGGGCCTCATATGGGCCGAAAGACGTCATGGGCCATACATGGGCCGGAAGTTAAAACGGGTTGGAATTATATTGGACGGCCTAGATGTCGCTACTAGGCCTAATTCGAATAGGCCTTAAATGGGCCCTAGGTTAGCGGGCTGTAAATGGGCTATATGCGAACAGGCCGTTAACAGGCTTGCCGTGGGCCGGCGCGCCACCTTTTGACCAAGTCAAACGGGCGGCCTTTTCACAGGAATGGGCCTCTGTTGGGCTGTGCCACGTGTCGACGTATCATAGGCGCTTCGGGTCCAATGAGGGGATGACATCTGTCCCAACGGTGAACCGACACGTGTTTCCTCCAGCCAATGATGATTTTACACGTGGAAAATCCCCATTGGTTGGGGCTGTTAACAGGTTATCGGATCCAAAACCGGACCCGATAGCTTAACGGTGTTCCGTTACGGTGGATGCCATGTATCGGTCACCCTTGACGAAAGCACTTCAGTGAGGCGCGATTTATCGTCATGGCAGTGGACACTTCCGTGATGATAATTTTGGTAATGTCATGGAACACTTCTACGACAGCATAGGTATGACTATCTTGATTCCGTCATAAATTTGTCATGGATGTACATGCATGACAGAAAACGTGACCTATTGTAACAAACACGTATCATCACGGAAGTGTATTTTTTTGTAGTGATATTACAAGAATATTGTCCAGCCTAGAGATGTTTTTCCCACCGTCATTCTTTGATATCATGGTCCATCTCACTGTGCACCTTGTCGACGAGATAAAGTATTGTGGTCCTGTGTTTCTTCGCAACATGTATCCCTTCAAGCGGTTCATGGGAATCCTGAAGCGCTTTTGTCGGAACCGAAACCATCCAGAGGAAAGCATCCTACAAGGTTATACCGCGTAGGAGGTGGTTGAGTTTTGCACCTAATACATGAAACAAAGACCTATAGGTTTGCCCCTCTCTCGCCACGAGGTAAGGCTGAAAGGTAAGCCAGTCCTTGCTGGCACGCGAATGGCTGCACCCGGAGAATTGGCAAAGAAAGCCCATTTGACGGTACTGCTTAACAGCCTAGTTCTCATCGCTTATGCTGAAGAACACTTGGCGGAGATACGCCAAAGATTCTTACCAATGGTGCCTTCATCAGAGGTGGAGATGAAGGAGCACACTAAGAACTACGCCGAATGGCTGAAGAATCATTTGGCACAAGGATCCATCGATGACATTGCTATGTGGTTGGAACAAAAGCCATCACCTACGGTGCTGATGTACCAAGCGTATGACATAAATGGATACACGTTCTACACTAAGGAACGTGATAAGAAGACCTCGTATCAGAACAGCTCTGTTCGAATAGAATGCATGACTATAAATGAAGCTGATAAAAGGCTATACTATGGAACCATCAAAGAGATTTGGGAGCTTGACTATGTGAAAGTTAAGGTGGCATTATTCAGGTGCGCATGTATCCCTCTTGGTCAGGTAAGGATTGATGAGTACAGGAAGACCTGTGTTAACAGGACAACGATGGCATATCACACGGACCCATTCATTCTTGCCAGCGATGCTACCTAGATTTTCTTTGTGGAAGACCCCTTGCATAAGAACGGCCATTTAGCGATGCATGGGAAGAGAAGGGTACTGGGTGTCGACGATGTTGCCGATCAGGACGAGTACGATGAATTTGATGAGTTGCCAGCCAAGGGATCACGCACCAGTGCAACAGAGAAGAAGTTTAAAATCATCAAAAACCCCAAGTTCATTCGGGGTGAAATTAATGATCCCAGTTCCCCCATGTACATGGGAATTAAGCTGTCAGACTAGTCTTTATGCCTACCCTGCAACTTAATTCGTTCAATTTAGAACTGTCGCGTGTACTGAATTTGTGAGTTATGCCCGGTTTTCTGTTGATGTAAGAACCGTTAATATGTTGACCTTGATATGCTGTCAGCTCAGGCAATGAATATGAACTGTTTTTTGTTATTATTATTATTATTATATCATAGAGGTAGCACACTCAATCGATCTCACTACAGTATGCGTGAACAAAAATATGCAATCTGGTTTGCGAATAGCACATGGTTCGTTGATGAAAGTCGTGTGCCGACCAAACCCCGCCACCCTGCCCATGATCTGAGTCGTGCTTTCTGATTGGCCAGAACCCAAACCCCACGGATTGTATGCCTGCACCGTTGGATGCTCCCAGATCGAACGGCGATCCTCATCCCTTTCGACAGCACATGCAGTTTGGGTTGTAATTTTATTTTTATGCACAAAATGCACGTTAATCTCAAAAAATGTCTTAAATATAGCTAACGATACCTGAAATGCGCCAGAAAATCAAACCCGTGGTATAATGGTGATTACGTACCGTGGAAATTTTTATGAGGCCAAACGATGAAGTCATCGGCCACAAGAGTTTGAATTGACACGTCTCCTTTTGGAAAACCATGATCCTTCATGTGAGATGCTCCGGTTTGGAAGGAGCGGTCATCAAAACTTGTGCCAAACTTTACCAATTTTTTCCATGGGGTCGTGAGAGCACGCCACAGGCACACATTGATTTTGATGATGTCCGAACACCATCTGAATTTTCTGTAATTAAAATACCAACTAGGCCTACACCAGTGGCCGCACCTCGCGGCCGAAATGTTTGAAACTTCTCCCCGCTTCTCGAACAAACGGATGAAAACTCACAAAGTGACGCACAAATGATCTGTACACCTTTGCTAGGCTGATAGCAAGGGGGTATCATAGCTAGTATCATGCATGCCAACTAGGAAATTTTGATGAGCTGTCATAGAATTAATTAAATGAAGAAAGAGAGGGTTAAGTATCATATCATGAAACCGCATCATAATAAATGTTATGCTACTATGTGTCATGCATGACAATATAAATAAAGTACTAGATATGATACTCTATGATACTATGCACCATTAGAGCAAGTAAGTACACAATAGAAAGACATAAGACTAGCCACAATGGGTAGTAACATAGAATGTTACTAGTCTATGTTACTACCTCTATAGTGAGGAGTAACATATGTGTAGTAACATGCAACACTTCATTTATTAGGCTATAGACTCATCTTGCCTTGAGATGTGTGATGTTACTCAGACTAGCCACAATGGGTAGTAACATAGACTAGTAACATGCCCATGTGTTACACTAGTCTATGTTACTACCTCTATAGTGGGGAGTAACATATATGTGTGGTAACATGCAACACTTCATTTATTAGGCTATAGACACATCTTGCCTTGATATGTACATGTGATGTTACTCATACTACTAGTAACTAGCTATGTTTCTACTTTCCTCTCTTTCTTCATTTATTGCTTGCCACATCATCTACTTTATCTAGATATGTGTGATGTTACTACCTATGTTACTCCCACTGTGGGTATAGTCTACCCACAGTGGGAGTAACATAGGTAGTAACATCACACATATCCACTTTCCTCCATTTCTTCATTTATTGCTTGCCACATCATCTATTTTATCTAGATATGTGTGATGTTACTACCTATGTTACTCCCACTGTGGGTAGTCTGGCTATAAGGAATAGAATAATATATATATATATATATATATATGCTTATTAGTTCGAGGAAAGAGAAGAGAAGCGGGCTCTTGGTTAGTAGAGCCAGCTGCAACAGGAGACCCAAGACACTTTGTGAGGATGTAAGGTGGGCCAACTATTGATAAACTAGTACGTATATAAAACTTATTATTGTACATACCCGCTAAGAGGTTGGTTGTATATGACATGTCAACTTCTTATAGCCGACCCTTGGCTGTATTATTAACCATGCTCTTAGTGAGGTAGCTAGTATATCATAGACGACTAGCTAGTATCAGACTAGCCACAGTGGGAGTAACTTCAGCAGTAACACTGACCCCAACTCAACAAACTTGCTTATGTGGCAATAAGTTAATGAGGAGAGAGATAGTTTCAGTAACTTAGATAGTTATTGTAGCATCACATGTCCCAATGCAATATGAGTCTGTAACCTAAGAAATGAAGCTTTGCATGTCACTACACTTATGTTACTACCCACTATGAAGGTAGTAACATATATAGTCTAGGGATATGTGTATATTACCAGTGTACTACTCTCCATTGTGGCTAGCTAGTCTCATACTCCCTCCTTTCCGGTTTAGCTAGGCTGGTTGTAATGGTATTATCATAAGCGGTATCATGCATGCCAACTAGACTTTCTGGATGATGTGACACACAACAGAGGATGTGGTATCATATCACGATATCGTGTCATATTAAATGTTGTACTACTACTTTGTGTGATTAGTAAGGCAACCTAAGATGTTAACTTATGATACTATGCATTACGGAAGTAGCTAGTATCCTAGCTACACACTATCATATATATGCATGATACTACTAGTATATATATATATGATACTCCCCATTACAACCAGCCTTATAGGGCTCAATTCAAAAATCTCACCAACCAAGGTAGATGGTGAGTGGTGGAATACCTTTTCTAGTTTGCAAGAACACCCAATTAATGCTTTTGTTTTCCTCAAAAATGTATGTTTTCCAATGTATTAATTGCAATACATGCATGCATATATAAAGTACATGCATTGGTCAACTTTCTCTTAATACTTGCATGCAATGATTTAATGCACCTTGGAATCTGGACATGTGATGGGGAACAACCAAATTGAGCCTTATAAAATGGAAAAACTAAAATTTTGAGATAAGCCTATAAACCGGAAAGGAGGGAGTATATATGCATGATACTAGTATATGATCGGCAATACCTCCGTAATGCGCGCATGCATAGTATCATGAGTTAGTATCTTAGGTTCCTTATTAATTACCATGCATGACACAAAGTAGTACAACATTTAATATGATACGGTATCATGATATGATACCACACACCCTCTCTTTCATCATTTAACTGTGTGCCACATCATCCAAAAAGTCTAGTTGGCATGCATCATACCGCTTGATACTCCTATATTACGACCAGCCTTATTAGGGTGGCCATATATAGTGGGGGTATCATAGCCGATATCATGCACCCGGGAATAGAAAATATGATGATGTGGCAAAGAAGCAGTAACATAGGTAGATACCGTAACATATATATATATATATAATAAATGCTATACTACTTTGTGTCATGCATGGCCATAAATACGGTCATCTATGATATATACTCCCTCCGTAAACTAACATAAGAGCGTTTAGGTCACTATTTAGTAATCTAAACGCTCTTATATTAGTTTACAGATGGACCTAGTACTACTTTATGATACTATATATGCACTATGAAGGTACGTACGTAGTATCATACACTAGTATCATATGCATGATACTATATATATAGTACTATATGATACTCCCTATATAAGGCTGGCCATAGTGGTGGTATCATAGCTGACGATGTCATGCACTCGGAAATACCAAGTATATATGCTGATGTGGCAAAGAATTAAATATATATAAATAGGGTTAGAGTAACATATAGTAGGTAGATACTGATAACCCACAAGTATAGGGGATCGCAACAGTTTTCGAGGGTAGAGTATTCAACCCAAATTTATTGATTCAACACAAGTGGAGCCAAAGAATATTCTCAAGTATTAGCAGTTGAGTTGTCAATTCAAACACACCTGGATAACTTAGTATCTGCAGCAAAGTATTTAGTAGCAAAGTAGTATGGAAGTAACGGTAACGGTAGCAAAAGTAATAATAGAAGTTTTGTAGTAATTGTAACAGTGGCAACGGTAAAGTAAATAAGCAAAGAACAATATGTGAAAAGCTCGTAGGCATTGGATCGGTGATAGAGAATTATGCCAGATGCGGTTCATCATGTAACAGTCATAACATAGGGTGACACAGAACTAGCTCCAATTCATCAATGTAATGTAGGCATGTATTCCGAATATAGTCATACGTGCTTATGGAAAAGAACTTGCATGACATCTTTTGTCCTACCCTCCCGTGGCAGCGGGGTCCTAGCGGAAACTAAGGGATATTAAGGCCTCCTTTTAATAGAGTACCGGACCAAAGCATTAACACATAGTGAATACATGAACTCCTCAAACTACGGTCATCACCGGGAGTGGTCCCGATTATTGTCACTTTGGGGTTGCCGGATCATAACACATAGTAGGTGACTATAGACTTGCAAGATAGGATCAAGAACTCACATATATTCATGAAAACATAATAGGTTCAGATCTGAAATCATGGCACTCGGGCCCTAGTGACAAGCATTAAGCATAGCAAAGTCACAGCAACATCAATCTCAGAACATAGTGGATACTAGGGATCAAACCCTAACAAAACTAACTCGATTACATGATAAATCGCATCCAACCCATCACCGTCCAGCAAGCCTACGATGGAATTACTCACGCACGGTGGTGAGCATCATGAAATTGGCGATGGAGGATGGTTGATGATGACGATGGTGACGGATTCCCCTCTCTGGAGCCCCGAACGGACTCCAAATCAGCCCTTCCGAGAGAGTTTAGGGCTTGGCGGCGGCTCCGTATCGTAAAACGCGATGAATCCTTCTCTCTGATTTTTTTCTCCCCGAACACGAATATATGGAGTTGGAGTTGAGGTCGATGGAGCTCCAGGGGGCCCACGAGGCAGGGGGCACGCCCAAGGGGGGCACGCGCGCCCCCCACCCTCGTGGAAAGGGTCTGGGCCCCCTGGCCTTGATTCTTTCGCCTGTATTTTTTATTATTTCCAAAAATAATCTCCGTGAAGTTTCAGGTCATTCCGAGAACTTTTGTTTCTGCACATAAATAACACCATGGCAATTCTGCTGAAAACAGCGTCAGTCTGGGTTAGTTCCATTCAAATCATGCAAGTTAGAGTCCAAAACAAGGGCAAAAGTGTTTGGAAAAGTAGATACGACGGAGACGTATCAACTCCCCCAAGCTTAAACCTTTGCTTGTCCTCAAGCAATTCAGTTGATAAACTGAAAGTGATAAAGAAAAACTTTTACAAACTCTGTTTGCTCTTGTTGTTGTAAATATGTAAAGCCAGCATTCAAGTTTTCAGCAAAGATTATGACTAACCATATTCACAATAACACTTAGGTCTCATGTTTACTCATATCAATGGCATAATCAACTAGCGAGCAATAATAATAAATCTCAGATTACAACACTTACTCAAAACAATCATGATATGATATAAGAAGATGGTATCTCGCTAGCCCTTTCTGAGACCGCAAAACATAAATGCAGAGCACCTTTAAAGATCAAGGACTGACTAAACATTGTAATTCATGGTAAAAGAGATCCAGTCATAGTCATAACCAATATAAATTAATAGTAATGGATGCAAATGACAGCGGTGCTCTCCAGCTAGTGCTTTTTAATAAGAGGGTGATGACTCAACATAAAAGTAAATAGATAGGCCCTTCGCAGAGGGAAGGAGGGATTTGTAGAGGTGCCAGAGCTCGATTTTGAAGCAGAGATAAATAATATTTTGAGCGGCATACTTTCATTGTCAACATAACAACCAAGAGATGGCGATATCTTCCATGCTACACACATTATAGGCGGTTCCCAAATAGAATGGTAAAGTTTATACTCCCCCTCCACCAACAAGCATCAATCCATGGCTTGCTCGAAACAACGAGTGCCTCCAACTAACAACAGTCCCGGGGGAGTTTTGTTTGCAATTATTTTGATTTGATTTGCATAAAGCATGGGACTGGGCATCCCGGTGACCAGCCATTTTCTCGTGAGTGAGGAGCAGAGTCCACTCCTCTTGAGAATAACCCACCTAACATGGAAGATAAGGACAGCCCTAGTTGATACATGAGCTATTCGAGTATACAAAACAGAATTTCATTTGAAGGTTTAGAGTTTGGCACATACAAATTTACTTGGAACGGCAGGTAAATACCGCATATAGGAAGGTATAGTGGACTCATATGGCATAACTTTGGGGTTTAAGGAATTGGATGCACAAGCAGTATTCCCGCTTAGTACAAGTGAAGGCTAGAAAAAGACTGGGAAGCGACCAACTAGAGAGCGACAACAGTCATGAACATGCATTAAATTTAATAAACATTGAGTGCAAGCATGAGTAGGATATAATCCACCATGAACATAAATATCGTGAAGGCTATGTTGATTTGTTTCACTACATGTGTGAACATGTGCCAAGTCGAGTCACTCGAATCATTCAAAGGAGGATACCACCCTACTATACCACATCACAACCATTTTAATAGCATGTTGGCACGCAAGGTAAACCATTATAAACTCCTAGCTAATTAAGCATGGCATAAGTAACTATAATCTCTAATTGTCATTGCAAACATGTTTATTCATAATAGGCTGAATCAGGAACGATGAACTAATCATATTTACAAAGACAAAAGGGGTCGAGTTGATACCAGCTTTTCTCATCTCAATCAATTCATCATATATCGTCATTATTGCCTTTCACTTGCATGACCGGATGATATGAATAATAATAATAGTGCACGTGCATTGGACTAAGCTGGAATCTGCAGGCATTCAATAAACAGGAGAAGACAAGGCAATATGGGCTCTTGGTTAAATCAACAATAATGCATATAAGAGCCACTTCAACAATTTAATCATGGTCTTCTCCTATCGACCCCCAAAGAAAAGAAAAGAAATAAAACTATTTACACGGGAAAGCTCCCAACAAGCAAAAGAAGAACAGGAAATATTTTTGGGTTTTCTTTTAATTATTACTACTAAAACAAGAAAGGTAAACTAGCTAAACGCTACAACTAATTTTTTTTTGGTTTTCTTAAGGTTTTTCAAACACACAAGAAGAAAGCAAGAAAAGGAAAATAAACTAGCATGGATGATACAATGAAAGAGTATGAGCACCGACATCTAGCAATGAGTGTGTGAACATAAATGTAATGTCGGTGAGAAATACGTACTCCCCCAAGCTTAGGCTTTTGGCCTAAGTTGGTCTATTGCCACGGCTGGACTGGCGGATATCCAAAGTTGTAGTTGGGGTCGTACTGAGAAGAAGAAGCCTCTGATTGCCACTGGTTGGCAATCATCTCCGGATCCCACTGGTAATTAGACTGTCGTGGAGGATCAAATTGTGGTTCCGGCTCTGGCTCTGTGGCTGATGTAGGGTTCCGGTACGCTTGGATGGTCGCTAGCGGCACGAGATACTGGCCTGCAGATAAATCAAACAAGGAAGGAGCAGGCAAGGTAATAGTCTCAGGGTGACTTTTATCAAATAAAAATTTGTATTTAAGCACCCTTTCCCTATTCTTAACAATAAAATCATGCGCTACCATACTCTTATAATCTAAATAAACAGTAGGCAGCAATTTTTCTTCTTTCTCATAGTGCCTAATAGGTATGTTATAGTATGCAGCAAGGCGTGAGGCGAAGATGCCTCCCAAGATGGGGCCCTTAGTACGGTTAAGATTTAACCGCTTTGCAACAATAGCGCCCATACTAAATGTATCATCACGAAACAAGGCATGGCACAAAATAATAATATCAGGGACACTCAGGTTTCCACAGTTTCCGCGACCAATTAAGCATCTACTAGCAAATATATCGAAGTAACGTAGAACAGGAAAATGTATGCTAGTGATTCGTGCGTCGGAAACCTTCTTCGTTTCCCCTACAGCAATTGTATCAATAAACCCCTCCACATCGTTACTATGTGCTTCCTCTATGAAACCCGGAAAAGGTAACTTGCAAACCTCACAGAATTCACGAAGGGTCATCTCCTTATACTCATCATATAAATAGAAATCCACCATAGGTGGTGACCTCCTAGAATGGAAATGAAAATTTTGCACAAAGGTATTGGTGAGTAAGAGATACTGTTCGCGTTGGTCGCGGAGGAAGTCGGTGAGGCCTGCATTCTCAGCAAACTCATAAAAATCATCATAAATCCCGGCTGCTCTCAAGAAATCATCGCAAGGCCATTCACACAGCCGAACCTCCGTGGTGCGAGGCAGATTATATTTGGGCCTCTCTTCTTCTTCACTTTGCTTATCCTTCGAGCTTCGGCTCAAAGAGCCCCTCAAAAATCTCTTCATCATTTTCTGAAATTTTTTGTAACTTCAAATAAAAGTGAACCAAGCTCAACAAAATTGACAGCAACTACTCCTACAAGTGCCTAGAGACTATATCATGCATTAGAACTACTTGGAACCATATAAATTTGAGATGCAAGCTCAAGAACATGGTCACCTAGGCAGCACAAATTTGCAATGAATAAAGCACTAGAACAAAAACTAATTGGACCAATGGAGGAGTCACATACCAAGGAACAAACCCCCAAAGCAGTTTTGTGAGAGGTGCTTTGAGCAAGGAGATCAAAAATCACAGCAAAATGAGCTAGAACTCGTGCTTGAGCTGGTTGGTGATTTTTTTGGGAGGAAGAAGAAGTGTGTGGGTGCAGGAATAAGTGGAGGGGAGCCACCGTGGGCCCACGAGGCAGGGGGCACGCCTAGGGGGTGGGCGCGCCCTGGACCCTCGTGGCCAGGTGCCAGCTCCCCCTGATGTGTTCTCAGTGCCAAATATTCTCAAATATTCCAGAAAAAATCATATTAAATTGGCAGGGCATTTGGAGAACTTTTATTTTCGGGGTATTTTTTATTGCATGAATAATTCAGAAAACTGACAGAAAATACTATTTTTACTTTATTTTGACTAAATAACAGAAAGTAAGAGGAGGGTACAGAAGGTTGTGCCTTCTAACTTCATCCATCTCATGCTCATCAAAAGGAATCCACTAACAAGGTTGATCAAGTCTTGTTAACAAACTCATTTCGAATAACATGGAACGGGAGAAATTTCGAATAACACTATGTTACCTCAACGGGGATATGCACATCCCCAATAATAAGAATATCATATTTCTTCTTGACAGTTGGTAGAGGAAATTCAAAACCTCCAAAAATAATCGATGGAAATTTTCCAATAGAATTGATACTATGAAGTTGAGGTTGTTTCCTCAGAAAGTGTACCGTATATGCTCATTACCATTAACATGAAAAGTGACATTGCCTTTGTTGCAATCAATAACAGCCCCTGCAGTATTCAAAAAGGGTCTTCCAAGAATAATAGACATACTATCGTCCTCGGGAATATCAAGAATAACAAAGTCCGTTAAAATAGTAACGTTTGCAACCACAACAGGCACATCCTCAAAAATACCGACAGGTATAGCAGTTGATTTATCAGCCATTTGCAAAGATATTTCAGTAGGTGTCAACTTATTCAAATCAAGTCTACGATATAAAGAGAGAGGCATAACACTAACACCGGCTCCAAGATCACATAAAGCCGTTTTAACATAATTTCTTTTAATGGAGCATGGTATAGTGGGTACTCCTGGATCTCCTAGCTTCTTTGGTATTCCACCCTTGAAAGTATAATTAGCAAGCATGGTGGAAATTTCTGTTGGGGAACGTGGTAATTTCAAAAAAATTCCTACGCACACGCAAGATCATGGTGATGCATAGCAACGAGAGGGGAGAGTGTTGTCCACGTACCCTCGTAGACCGAAAGCGGAAGTGTTAGCACAATGCGGTTGATGTAGTCGTACATCTTCACGATCCGACCGATCAAGTACCGAACGCACGGCACCTCCGAGTTCAGCACACGTTCAGCCCGATGACGTCCCTTGAACTACGATCCAGCCGAGTGTTGAGGGAGAGTTTCGTCAGCACGACGGTGTGGTGACGATGATGATGTTCTACCGACGCGGGACTTCGCCTAAGCACCGCTACAGTATTATCGAGGTGGACTATGGTGGACGGGGGCACTGCACACGGCTAAAAGATCAAATCTATTGTTGTGTCTTTGGGGTGCCCCCTACCCCCGTATATAAAGGAGCAAGGGGGAGGTGCGGCCGGCCGGGAGGAGGCGCGCCTGGAGGAGTCCTACTCCCACCGGGAGTAGGACTCCCTCCCTTCCTTGTTGGATTAGGAGAAGGGGGGAGAGAGGAGGGAGAGAGGAAGGAAAAGGGGGGGCGCCGCCCCCCTCTCCTTATCCTATTCGGACTAGAGGGGGAGGGGCGCGCGGCCCTGCCCTAGCCGCCTCTCCTCTTCTCCACTAAGGCCCACTATGGCCCATTAAACCCCTGGGGGTTCCGGTAACCCCTCCGGTACTCCGGTAAAATCCCGATTTCACCCGGAACACTTCCGATATCCAAATACAGGCTTCCAATATATCAATCTTCATGTCTCGACCATTTCGAGACTCCTCGTCATGTCCGTGATCACATCCGGGACTCCGAACAACCTTCGGTACATCAAAACATATAAACTCACAATATAACCGTCATCGAAACTTTAAGCGTGCGGACCCTACGGGTTCGAGAACTATGTAGACATGACCGAGACACGTCTCCGGTCAATAACCAATAGCATAACCTGGATGCTCATATTGGCTCCCACATATTCTACAAAGATCTTTATCGGTCAGACCGCATAACAACATACATTGTTCCCTTTGTCATCGGTATGTTACTTGCCCGAGATTCGATCATCGGTATCTCAATACCTAGTTCAATCTCGTTACCGGCAAGTCTCTTTACTCGTTCCGTAATACATCATTCCGCAACTAACTCATTAGTTACAATGCTTGCAAGTTTTATAGTGATGTGCATTACCGAGTGGGCCCAGAGATACCTCTCCGACAATCAGAGTGACAAATCCTAATCTTGAAATACGCCAACCCAAGAAGTACCTTCGGAGACACCTGTAGAGCACCTTTATAATCACCCAGTTACGTTGTGACGTTTGGTAGCACACAAAGTGTTCCTCCGGTATTCGGGAGTTGCATAATCTCATAGTCATAGGAACATGTATAAGTCATGAAGAAAGCAATAGCAATATACTAAACGATCAAATGCTAAGCTAATGGAATGGGTCAAGTCAATCACATCATTCTCTAATGATGTGATCCCGTTAATCAAATGACAACTCATGTCTATGGCTAGGAAACTTAACCATCTTTGGTTCAACGAGCTAGTCAAGTAGAGGCATACTAGTGACACTCTGTTTGTCTATGTATTCACACATGTACTAAGTTTCCGGTTAATACAATTCTAGCATGAATAATAAACATTTATCATGAAATAAGGAAATAAATAATAACTTTATTATTGCCTCTAGGGCATATTTCCTTCAGTCTCCCACTTGCACTAGAGTCAATAATCTAGTTCACATCGCCATGTGATTTAACACCAATAGTTCACATCACCATGTGATTAACACCCATAGTTCACATTGTCATGTGACCAACACCCAAAGGGTTTACTAGAGTCAATAATCTAGTTCACATCGCTATGTGATTAACACCCAAAGAGTACTAAGGTGTGATCCTGTTTTGCTTGTGAGAGAAGTTTAGTCAACGGGTCTGCCACATTCAGATCCATATGTATTTTGCAAATCTCTATTTCAACAATGCTCTGCATGGAGCTACTCTAGCTAATTGCTCCTACTTTCAATATGTATCCAGATTGAGATTTAGAGTCATCTGGATCAGTGTCAAAACATGCATCGACGTAACCCTTTACGACGAACCTTTTGTCACCTCCATAATCGAGAAACATATCCTTATTCCACTAAGGATAAATTTTGACCGATGTCCAGTGATCTACTCCTAGATCACTATTGTACTTCCTTGCTAAACTCAGTGTAGGGTATACAATAGATCTGGTACACAGCATGGCATACCTTATAGAACCTATGGCTGAGGCATAGGGAATGACTTTCATTCTCTTTCTATCTTCTGCCGTGGTCAGGTTTTGAGTCTTACTCAATTTCACACCTTGTAACACAGGCAAGAACTCTTTCTTTGACTGTTCCATTTTGAACTACTTCAAAATCTTGTCAATGTATGTACTCATTGAAAAAACTTATCAAGCGTCTTGATCTATCTCTATAGATCTTGACGCTCAATATGTAAGCAGCTTCACCGAGGTCTTTCTTTGAAAAAACTCCTTTCAAATATTCCTTTATGCTTTCCAGAAAATTCTACACTATTTCCGATCAACAATATGTCATTCACATATACTTATCAGAAATGATGTAGTGCTCCCAGTCACTTTCTTGTAAATACAGGCTTCACCGCAAGTCTGTATAAAACTATATGCTTTGATCAACTCATCAAAGCGTATATTCCAACTCTGAGATGCTTGCACCAGTCCATAGATGGATCGCTGGAGCTTGCACATTTTGTTAGCACCTTTAGGATCGACAAAACCTTCTGGTTGTATCATATACAACTCATCTTTAAGAAATCCATTAAGGAATGCAGTTTTGACATCCATTTGCCAGATTTCATAAAATGCGGCAACTGCTAACATGATTCGGACAGACTTTTAAGCATCGATACGAGTGAGAAAATCTCATCGTAGTCAACTCCTTGAAATTGTCAAAAACATTTTGTGACAATTCGAGCTTTGTAGATAGTAACACTACTATCAGTGTCCGTCTTCCTCTTGTAGATCCATTTATTCTCAATGGCTTGCCGATCATTGGGCAAGTCAACCAAAGTCCATACTTTGTTCTCATACATGGATCCCATCTCAGATTTCATGGCCTTAAACCATTTTGCGGAATCTGGGCTCATCATCGCTTCCTCATAGTTCGCAGGTTCATCATGGTCAAGTAACATGACCTCCAGAACAGGATTACCGTACCACTCTGGTGCGGACCGTACTCTGGTTGACCTACTAAGTTCGGTAGTAACTTGATCTAAAGTTTCATGATCATCATCATTAATCTTCCTTACTAATTGGTGTAGGCATCACTGGAACTGATTTCTGTGATGAACTATTTTCCAATTCGTGAGAAGGTACAATTACCTTATCAAGTTCTACTTTCCTCCCACTCACTTCTTTCGAGAGAAACTCCTTCTCTAGAAAGGATCCATTCTTAGCAACGAATATCTTGCCTTCGGATCTGTGATAGAAGGTGTACCCAACAGTAACTTTTGGGTATCCTATGAAGACGCACTTCTCCAATTTGGGTTCAAGCTTATCAGGTTGAAACCTTTTCACCTAAGCATTGCAACGCCAAATTTAAGAAACGACAACTTTGGTTTCTTGCCAAACCACAGTTCATATAGTGTCGTCTCAACGGATTTAGATGGTGCCCTATTTAACGTGAATGCAGCTGTCTCTAATGCATAACCCCAAAACGATAGTGGTAAATCGGTAAGAGACATCATAGATTGCACCATATCTAATAAAGTACGGTTATGACGTTCGGACACACCATTATGCTGTGGTGTTCCAGGTGGCACGAATTTATGAAACTATTCCACATTGTTTGAATTGAAGACCAAACTCGTAACTCAAATATTCGTCTCCGCGATCAGATCGTAGAAACTTTATTTTCTTGTTACGATGACTTTCCACTTCACTCTGAAATTATATAAACTTTTCAAATATTTCAGACTAATGTCCTCATTGCTGCACAGAAGGCTTATGTCCTTAATGCACCGCTCGGTGTGCTGAACCTCGAGCGTCATCTGTAGATGTTACGAAACATCTGACATACACGTTTTGATGACTACGTGATAGTTCAGTGTGTGATGCTAATGGTTTAAAATTGTGGCACCAAAGACGGTTTTGAAACGTCGCAGAACATATGAGATGTTCCAAAGACTGAAATTGGGATTTCAGACTAATGCCCACGTCAAGAGGTATGAGACCTCTGACAAGTTTCTTAAGCCTGCAAACTAAGGGAGAAAAGCTCAATCGTTGAGCATGTGCTCAGATTGTCTGAGTACTACAATCACTTGAATCGAGTGGGAGTTAATCTTCCAGATGAGATAGTGATGGTTCTCCATAGTCACTGCCACCAAGCTATTAGAGCTTCGTGATGAACTATAACATATCAGGGATAGACATGATGATCCTTGAGCAACTCGCGATGTTTGACACCGCGAAAGTAGAAATCAAGAAGGAGCATCAATTGTTGATGGTTAGTAAAACCACTAGTTTCTAGAAGGGCAAGGGCAAGAAGGGATACTTCATGAAACGGCAAATCAGTTGTTGCTCTAGTGAAGAAACCCAAGGTTGAACCCAACCCCGAGACTAAGTGCTTCTGAAATGAGGGGAACGGTCACTGAAGCAGAACTACCCTAGATACTTCGTAGATGAGAAGGCTGGCAAGGTCGACAGAAGTATATTGGATATACATTATATTAATGTGTACTTTATTAGTACTCCTAGTAGCACCAGGGTATTAGATACCGGTTCGGTTGCTAAGTGTTAGTAACTCGAAATAAAAGCTGCGGAATAAACAGAGACTAGCTAAAGGTGAGATGACGATATGTGTTGGAAGTCTTTCCAAGGTTGATGTGATCAAGCATCGCATGCTCCCTCTACCATCGAGATTGGGGTTAAACCTGAATAATAATTATTTGGTATTTGCGTTGAGCATAGACATGATTGGATTATGTTTATCGCAATACGGTTATTCATTAAAGGAGAATAATGGTTACTCTGTCTATTTGAATAATACCTTCAATGGTCTTGCACCTAAAATGAATGGTTTATTGAATCTCAATCGTAGTGATACACATGTTCAGGCCAAAAGATATAAGATAGTAATGATAGTACCACATACTTGTGGCACTGCCACTTGAGTCATATTGGTATAAAACGCATGAAGAAGCTCCATGTTGATGGATCTTTGGACTCACTCGTTTTTGAAAAGATTGAGACATGCGAACCATGTCTATTAGTATATATGCATGAAGAAAGTCCATACAGATGGATCATTTGGACTCACTTGATTTTGAATCACTTGAGACATGCAAATCATACCACATGGGCAAGATGACTGAAAGGCCTCGTTTTCAGTAAGATGGAACAAGAGAGCAACTTGTTGGAAGTAATACATTTGATGTGTGCAGTCCAATGAGTGCTGACGCACGCAGTGGATATCGTTATGTTCTTACTTCACAGATGATTTGAGTAGATGCTGAGAATATTTACTTGATGAAACACAAGTTTGAATTATTGAAAGGTTCAAGTAATTTCAGAGTGAAGTTGAAGATCGTCGTGACAAGAGGATAAAATGTCTGTGATATGATCATAGAGATGAATATCTGAGTTACGAGTTTGGCACACAATTAAGAAATTGTGGAAATTGTTTCACGACTAATACCGCCTGGAACACCATATTGTGATGGTGTGTCCGAACATCATAACTGCACCCTATTGGATATGGTGCATACCATGATGTCTCTTATCGAATTACAACTATCGTTTATGGGTTAGGCATTAGAGACAACCGCATTCACTTTAAATAGGGCACCACGCAATTCCGTTGAGACGACACCATATGAACTATGGTTTAGAGAAACCTAAGCTGTCGTTTCTTAAAAGTTTGGGGCTGCGACGCTTATGTGAAAAAGTTTCAGGCTGATAAGCTCGAACCCAAAGCGGATAAATGCATCTTCATAGAATACCCAAAACAGTTGGGTATACCTTCTATTTCAGATCTGGAAGCAAAAGTGATTGTTTCTAGAAACGGGTCCTTTCTCCAGGAAAAGTTTCTCTCGAAAGAATTGAGTGGGAGGATGGTGGAGACTTGATGAGGTCATTGAACCGTCACTTCAACTAATGTGTAGCAGGGCACAGGAAGTTGTTCTTGTGGCACCTACACCAATTGAAGTGGAAGCTTATGATAGTGATCATGAAACTTCAGATCAAGTCACTACCAAACCTCATAGGACGACAAGGATGCGTACTACTTCAGAGTGGTACGTAATCCTGTCTTGGAAGTCATGTTGCTAGACAACAATGAACCTACGAGCTATGGAGAAGCAATGGTGGGCCCGGATTTCGACGAATGGCTCGAGGCCATAAAATCCGAGAGGATCCATGTATGAAAACAAAGTATAGACTTTGAAAGAACTACTTGATGGTCGTAAGGCTGTTGGGTACAGATGGATTTTAAAGGGAAGACAGACAATGATGGTAAGTGTCACCATTAAGAAAGCTCAACTTGTCGTTAAGATGTTTTCCGGCAAGTTCAAGGAGTTGACTGCGATGAGACTTTCTCACTCGTAGCGATGCTAAGAGTCTGTTAGAATTATATTAGCAGTTACTGCATTATTTATGAAATCTTGCAGATAGGATGTCAAAACATTGTTTCCTCGACGATTTTCTTGAGGAAAGGTTGTATGTGATACAACCAGAAGGTTTTGTCAATCCTGAAAGATGCTAACAAGTATGCAAAGCTCCAGCAATCCTTCTAAGGATTGGAGTAAGCATCTCAGAGTTGGAATGAACGCTTTGATGAGATGATCAAAGATTTGGGTTTATACAAAGTTCATGAGAAACTTGTATTTCCAAAGAAGTGAGTGGGAGCACTATAGAATTTTTGATGAGTATATGTTGTTAACATATTGTTGATCAGAAATGATGTAGAATTTCAGGAAAGCATCCAGGGTTATTTGAAAAGTGTTTTTAATAGAAAACCTGGATTAAGCTACTTGAACATTGAGCATCAAGATCTATAAGGATAGATCAAAAACGCTTAATAGTACTTTCAAATGAATACATACCGTGACAAGATTTTGAAGGAGTTCAAAATAGATCAGCAAAGAAGGAGTTCTTGGCTGTGTTACAAGGTGTGAGTATTGAGTAAGACTCAAGACCTGACCACGGCAGAAGAAAGAGAAAGGACGAAGGTCGTCCCCTATGCTTTAGACGTAGGCTCTACAATATGCTAGGCTGTGTACCGCACCTGAAGTGTGCCTTGCCATGAGTTAGTCAAGGGGTACAATAGTGATCCAGGAAGGGATCACATGACAGCGGTCGAACTTATCCTTAGTATCTAGTGGACTAAGGAATTTTCTCGATTATGGAGGTGGAAAGGGGGTTCGTCGTAAAGGGTTACGTCGATGCAAACTTTGACACTAATCCGGATGACTCTGAGTAGTGAACCGGATTCGTATAGTAGAGCAGTTATTTGGAATAGCTCCAAGTAGCGCGTGGTAGCTGCATCTACAAGATGACATAGAGATTTGTAAAGCACACACGGATCTGAATGTTGCAGACCCGTTGACTAAAACCTCTCTCATAAGCATAACATGATCAAACCCTAGAACTCATTGAGTGTTAATCACATGGTGATGTGAACTAGATTATTGACTCTAGTAAACTCTTGGGTATTAGTCACATGGCGATGTGAACTTTGAGTGTTAATCACATGGTGATGTGAACTAGATTATTGACTCTAGTGCAAGTGGGATACTGTTGGAAATATGCCCTAGAGGCAATAATAAAATGGTTATTATTGTATTTCCTTGTTCATGATAATTGTCTGTTGTTCATGCTATAATTGTATTAACTGGAAACCGTAATACATGTGTGAATACATAGACCACAACATGTCCCTAGTAAGCCTCTAGTTGACTAGCTCGTTGATCAATAGATGGTTATGGTTTCCTGACCATGGACATTGGATGTCATTGATAACGGGATCACATCATTAGGAGAATGATGTGATGGACAAGACCCAATCCTAAGCATAGCACAAGATCGTGTAGTTCGTTTGCTAGAGGTTTTCTAATGTCAAGTATCATTTCCTTAGACCATGAGATTGTGCAACTCCCGGATACCGTAGGAATGCTTTGGGTGTACCAAACGTCACAACGTAACTGGGTGGCTATAAAGGTGCACTACAGGTATCTCCGAAAGTGTCTGTTGGGTTGGCACGAATCGAGACTGGGATTTGTCACTCCGTATGACGGAGAGGTATCTCTGGGCCCACTCGGTAATGCATCATCATAATGAGCTCAATGTGACCAAGTGTTTGGTCACGAGATCATGCATTACGGTACGAGTAAAGTGACTTGCCGGTAACGAGATTGAACAAGGTATTGGGATACCGACGATCGAATCTCGGGCAAGTAACGTACCGATTGACAAAGGGAATTGTATACGGGATTGATTGAATCCTCGACATCGTGGTTCATCCGATGAGATCATCGTGGAACATGTGGGAGCCAACATGGGTATCCAGATCCCGCTGTTGGTTATTGACCAGAGAGTCGTCTCGGTCATGTCTGCATGTCTCCCGAACCCGTAGGGTCTACACACTTAAGGTTCGGTGACGCTAGAGTTGTAGAGATATTAGTATGCGGTTAACCGAAAGTTGTTCGGAGTCCCGGATGAGATCCCGGACGTCACGAGGAGTTCCGGAATGGTCCGGAGGTAAAGATTTATATATGGGAAGTCCTATTTTGGCCACCGGAAAATGTTCGGGATTTTTCGGTATTGTACCGGGAAGGTTCTAGAAGGTTCCAAAGTGGGGCCCACCTGCATGGGGGACCCACATGAACGTGGGTAGTGGGGGCAAGGCCCCACACCCCTGGTCAAGGCGCACCAAGATCCCACCTTAGAAGGAATAAGATCATATCCCGAAGGGATAAGATCAAGATCCCTAAAAAAGGGGGATAACAATCGGTGGGGAAGGGAAATGATGGGATTTCTTTCCCCCACCTTTGCCAACGCCCCAATGGACTTGGAGGGCAAGAAACCAGCCCCCTCCACCCCTATATATAGTGGGGAGGTGCATGGGAGCAGCACCCCAAGCCCTGGCGCCTCCCTCCCTCCCGTGACACCTCTTCCTCCCCGCTTGCGCTTGGCGAAGCCCTACCGGGATCCCGCTACTTCCACCACCATGCCGTCGTGCTGCTGGATCTCCATCAACTTCTCCTCCCCCCTTGCTGGATCAAGAAGGAGGAGACGTCCCTGCTCCGTACGTGTGTTGAACGCGGAGGTGCCGTCCGTTCGGCGCTAGGATCATCGGTGATTTGGATCACGACGAGTACGACTCCATCAACCCCGTTCTCTTGAACGCTTCCGCGCGCGATCTACAAGGGTATGTAGATGCACTCCCCTCTCTCTCGTTGCTAGATGACTCCATAGATTGATCTTGGTGATACGTAGAAAATTTTAAATTTTTGCTACGTTCCCCTACAGTGGTATCAGAGCCAGGTTTATGCGTAGATTCTATGCACGAGTAGAACACAAAGTAGTTGTGGGTGACGATTTGTTCAATTTTCTTACCGTTACTAGTCTTATCTTGATTCGGCGGCATTGTGGGATGAAGCGGCCCGGACCGACCTTACACGTACTCTTACGTGAGATAGGTTACACCGACTGACATGCACTTGATGCATAAGGTGGCTAGCGGGTGTCTGTCTCTCCCACTTTAGTCCGATCGGATTCGATGAAAAGGGTCCTTATGAAGGGTAAATAGCAATTGGCATATCACCATTGTGGCTTTTGCGTAGGTAAGAAACGTTCTTGCTAGAAACCCATAGCAGCCACGTAAAACATGCAACAACAATTAGAGGACGTCTAACTTGTTTTTGCGGGTTATGCTATGTGATGTGATATGGCCAAAAGGATGTGATGAATGATATATGTGATGTATGAGATTGATCATGTTCTTGTAATAGGAATCACGACTTGCATGTCGATGGGTATGACAACCGGTAGGAGCCATAGGAGTTGTCTTAATTTATTGTATGACCTGCGTGTCAATGAAAAACGCCATGTAATTACTTTACTTTATTGCTAACCGTTAGCCATAGTAGTAGAAGTAATAGTTGGCGAGACAACTTCATGAAGACACGATGATGGAGATCATGGTGTCATGCCGGTGACGAAGGTGATCATGTCGCGCCTCGAAGATGGAGATCAAAAGGCGCAAGATGATATTGGCCATATCATGTCACTTTATGATTTGCATGTGATGTTTGTCATGTATACATCTTATTTGCTTAGAACAACGGTAGCATAAATAAGATGATCCCTCACTAGAATTTCAAGAGATGTGTTCCCCCTAACTGTGCACCGTTGCGAAGGTTCGTTGTTTCGAAGCACCACGTGATGATCGGGTGTGATAGATTCTAACGTTCGCATACAACGGGTGTTGACGAGCCTAGCATGTACAGACATGGCCTCGGAACACAAGCAAAACACTTAGGTTGACTTGACGAGCCTAGCATGTACAGACATGGCCTCGGAACACAAGAGACCAAAAGGTCGAACATGAGTCGTATAGTAGATACGATCAACATGGAGATGTTCACCGATGATGACTAGTCCGTCTCACGTGATGATCGAACACGGCCTAGTCGATTCGGATCATGTATCACTTAGATGACTAGAGGGATGTCTATCTAAGTGGGAGTTCATTAAATAATCAGATGAACTTAATTATCATGAACATAGTCAAAAGGTCTTTGCAAATAATGTCGTAGCTTACGCTTTAGTTCTACTAAGATATGTTCCTAGAGAAAATTTAGTTGAAAGTTGATAGTAGCAATTATGCGGACTGGGTCCGTAAACTGAGGATTGTCCTCATTGCTGCACAGAAGGCTTATGTCCTTAATGCACCGCTCGGTGTGCTGAACCTCGAGCGTCATCTGTAGATGTTACGAAACATCTGACATACACGTTTTGATGACTACGTGATAGTTCAGTGTGTGATGCTAACGGTTTAAAATTGTGGCACCAAAGACGGTTTTGAAACGTCGCAGAACATATGAGATATTCCAAAGACTGAAATTGGGATTTTAGACTAATGCCTACGTCAAGAGGTATGAGACCTCTGACAAGTTTCTTAAGCCTGCAAACTAAGGGAGAAAAGCTCAATCGTTGAGCATGTGCTCAGATTGTCTGAGTACTACAATCACTTGAATCGAGTGGGAGTTAATCTTCCAGATGAGATAGTGATGGTTCTCCATAGTCACTGCCACCAAGCTATTAGAGCTTCGTGATGAACTATAACATATCCAGGATAGACATGATGATCCTTGAGCAACTCGCGATGTTTGACACCGCGAAAGTAGAAATCAAGAAGGAGCATCAATTGTTGATGGTTAGTAAAACCACTAGTTTCTAGAAGGGCAAGGGCAAGAAGGGATACTTCATGAAATGGCAAATCAGTTGCTGCTCTAGTGAAGAAACCCAAGGTTGAACCCAACCCCGAGACTAAGTGCTTCTGAAATGAGGGGAACGGTCACTGAAGCAGAACTACCCTAGATACTTCGTAGATGAGAAGGCTGGCAAGGTCGACAGAAGTATATTGGATATACATTATATTAATGTGTACTTTACTAGTACTCCTAGTAGCACCAGGGTATTAGATACCGGTTCGGTTGCTAAGTGTTAGTAACTCGGAATAAAAGCTGCGGAATAAACAGAGACTAGCTAAAGGTGAGATGACGATATGTGTTGGAAGTGTTTCCAAGGTTGATGTGATCAAGCATCGCATGCTCCCTCTACCATCGAGATTGGGGTTAAACCTGAATAATTATTATTTGGTATTTGCGTTGAGCATAGACATGATTGGATTATGTTTATCGCAATACGGTTATTCATTAAAGGAGAATAATGGTTACTCTGTCTATTTGAATAATACCTTCAATGGTCTTGCACCTAAAATGAATGGTTTATTGAATCTCGATCGTAGTGATACACATGTTCAGGCCAAAAGATATAAGATAGTAATGATAGTACCACATACTTGTGGCACTGCCACTTGAGTCATATTGGTATAAAACGCATGAAGAAGCTCCATGTTGATGGATCTTTGGACTCACTCGTTTTTGAAAAGATTGAGACATGCGAACCATGTCTATTAGTATATATGCATGAAGAAAGTCCATACAGATGGATCATTTGGACTCACTTGATTTTGAATCACTTGAGACATGCAAATCATACCACATGGGCAAGATGACTGAAAGGCCTCGTTTTCAGTAAGATGGAACAAGAGAGCAACTTGTTGGAAGTAATACATTTGATGTGTGTAGTCCAATGAGTGCTGACGCACGCAGTGGATATCGTTATGTTCTTACTTCACAGATGATTTGAGTAGATGCTGAGAATATTTACTTGATGAAACACAAGTCTGAATTATTGAAAGGTTCAAGTAATTTCAGAGTGAAGTTGAAGATCGTCGTGACAAGAGGATAAAATGTCTGTGATATGATCATAGAGATGAATATCTGAGTTACGAGTTTGGCACACAATTAAGAAATTGTGGAAATTGTTTCACGACTAATACCGCCTGGAACACCATATTGTGATGGTGTGTCCGAACATCATAACTGCACCCTATTGGATATGGTGCATACCATGATGTCTCTTATCGAATTACAACTATCGTTTATGGGTTAGGCATTAGAGACAACCGCATTCACTTTAAATAGGGCACCACGCAATTCCGTTGAGACGACACCATATGAACTATGGTTTAGAGAAACCTAAGCTGTCGTTTCTTAAAAGTTTGGGGCTGCGACGCTTATGTGAAAAAGTTTCAGGCTGATAAGCTCGAACCCAAAGCGGATAAATGCATCTTCATAGAATACCCAAAACAGTTGGGTATACCTTCTATTTCAGATCTGGAAGCAAAAGTGATTGTTTCTAGAAACGGGTCCTTTCTCCAGGAAAAGTTTCTCTCGAAAGAATTGAGTGGGAGGATGGTGGAGACTTGATGAGGTCATTGAACCGTCACTTCAACTAATGTGTAGCAGGGCACAGGAAGTTGTTCTTGTGGCACCTACACCAATTGAAGTGGAAGCTTATGATAGTGATCATGAAACTTCAGATCAAGTCACTACCAAACCTCATAGGACGACAAGGATGCGTACTACTTCAGAGTGGTACGTAATCCTGTCTTGGAAGTCATGTTGCTAGACAACAATGAACCTACGAGCTATGGAGAAGCAATGGTGGGCCCGGATTTCGACGAATGGCTCGAGGCCATAAAATCCGAGAGGATCCATGTATGAAAACAAAGTATAGACTTTGAAAGAACTACTTGATGGTCGTAAGGCTGTTGGGTACAGATGGATTTTAAAGGGAAGACAGACAATGATGGTAAGTGTCACCATTAAGAAAGCTCAACTTGTCGTTAAGATGTTTTCCGGCAAGTTCAAGGAGTTGACTGCGATGAGACTTTCTCACTCGTAGCGATGCTAAGAGTCTGTTAGAATTATATTAGCAGTTACTGCATTATTTATGAAATCTTGCAGATAGGATGTCAAAACATTGTTTCCTCGACGATTTTCTTGAGGAAAGGTTGTATGTGATACAACCAGAAGGTTTTGTCAATCCTGAAAGATGCTAACAAGTATGCAAAGCTCCAGCAATCCTTCTAAGGATTGGAGTAAGCATCTCAGAGTTGGAATGAACGCTTTGATGAGATGATCAAAGATTTTGGGTTTATACAAAGTTCATGAGAAACTTGTATTTCCAAAGAAGTGAGTGGGAGCACTATAGAATTTTTGATGAGTATATGTTGTTAACATATTGTTGATCAGAAATGATGTAGAATTACAGGAAAGCATCCAGGGTTATTTGAAAAGTGTTTTTAATAGAAAACCTGGATTAAGCTACTTGAACATTGAGCATCAAGATCTATAAGGATAGATCAAAAACGCTTAATAGTACTTTCAAATGAATACATACCGTGACAAGATTTTGAAGGAGTTCAAAATAGATCAGCAAAGAAGGAGTTCTTGGCTGTGTTACAAGGTGTGAGTATTGAGTAAGACTCAAGACCTGACCACGGCAGAAGAAAGAGAAAGGACGAAGGTCGTCCCCTATGCTTTAGACGTAGGCTCTACAATATGCTAGGCTGTGTACCGCACCTGAAGTGTGCCTTGCCATGAGTTAGTCAAGGGGTACAATAGTGATCCAGGAAGGGATCACATGACAGCGGTCGAACTTATCCTTAGTATCTAGTGGACTAAGGAATTTTCTCGATTATGGAGGTGGAAAGGGGGTTCGTCGTAAAGGGTTACGTCGATGCAAACTTTGACACTAATCCGGATGACTCTGAGTAGTGAACCGGATTCGTATAGTAGAGAAGTTATTTGGAATAGCTCCAAGTAGCGCGTGGTAGCTGCATCTACAAGATGACATAGAGATTTGTAAAGCACACACGGATCTGAATGTTGCAGACCCGTTGACTAAAACCTCTCTCGTAAGCATAACATGATCAAACCCTAGAACTCATTGAGTGTTAATCACATGGTGATGTGAACTAGATTATTGACTCTAGTAAACTCTTGGGTATTAGTCACATGGCGATGTGAACTTTGAGTGTTAATCACATGGTGATGTGAACTAGATTATTGACTCTAGTGCAAGTGGGAGACTGTTGGAAATATGCCCTAGAGGCAATAATAAAATGGTTATTATTGTATTTCCTTGTTCATGATAATTGTCTGTTGTTCATGCTATAATTGTATTAACTGGAAACCGTAATACATGTGTGAATACATAGACCACAACATGTCCCTAGTAAGCCTCTAGTTGACTAGCTCGTTGATCAATAGATGGTTATGGTTTCCTGACCATGGACATTGGATGTCATTGATAACGGGATCACATCATTAGGAGAATGATGTGATGGACAAGACCCAATCCTAAGCATAGCACAAGATCGTGTAGTTCGTTTGCTAGAGCTTTTCCAAATGTCAAGTATCATTTCCTTAGACCATGAGATTGTGCAACTCCCGGATACCGTAGGAATGCTTTGGGTGTACCAAACGTCACAACGTAACTGGGTGGCTATAAAGGTGCACTACAGGTATCTCCGAAAGTGTCTGTTGGGTTGGCACGAATCGAGACTGGGATTTGTCACTCCGTATGACGGAGAGGTATCTCTGGGCCCACTCGGTAATGCATCATCATAATGAGCTCAATGTGACCAAGTGTTTGGTCACGGGATCATGCATTACGGTACGAGTAAAGTGACTTGCCGGTAATGAGATTGAACAAGGTATTGGGATACCGACGATCGAATCTCGGGCAAGTAACGTACCGATTGACAAAGGGAATTGTATACGGGATTGATTGAATCCTCGACATCGTGGTTCATCCGATGAGATCATCGTGGAACATGTGGGAGCCAACATGGGTATCTAGATCCCGCTGTTGGTTATTGACCGGAGAGTCGTCTCGGTCATGTCTGCATGTCTCCCGAACCCGTAGGGTCTACACACTTAAGGTTCGGTGACGCTAGAGTTGTAGAGATATTAGTATGCGGTTAACCGAAAGTTGTTCGGAGTCCCGGATGAGATCCCGGACGTCACGAGGAGTTCCGGAATGGTCCGGAGGTAAAGATTTATATATGGGAAGTCCTATTTTGGCCACCGGAAAATGTTCGGGATTTTTCGGTATTGTACCGGGAAGGTTCTAGAAGGTTCCAAAGTGGGGCCCACCTGCATGGGGGACCCACATGAACGTGGGTAGTGGGGGCAAGGCCCCACACCCCTGGTCAAGGCGCACCAAGATCCCACCTTAGAAGGAATAAGATCATATCCCGAAGGGATAAGATCAAGATCCCTAAAAAAGGGGGATAACAATCGGTGGGGAAGGGAAATGATGGGATTTCTTTCCCCCACCTTTGCCAACGCCCCAATGGACTTGGAGGGCAAGAAACCAGCCCCCTCCACCCCTATATATAGTGGGGAGGTGCATGGGAGCAGCACCCCAAGCCCTGGCGCCTCCCTCCCTCCCGTGACACCTCTTCCTCCCCGCTTGCGCTTGGCGAAGCCCTACCGGGATCCCGCTACTTCCACCACCATGCCGTCGTGCTGCTGGATCTCCATCAACTTCTCCTCCCCCCTTGCTGGATCAAGAAGGAGGAGACGTCCCTGCTCCGTACGTGTGTTGAACGCGGAGGTGCCGTCCGTTCGGCGCTAGGATCATCGGTGATTTGGATCACGACGAGTACGACTCCATCAACCCCGTTCTCTTGAACGCTTCCGCGCGCGATCTACAAGGGTATGTAGATGCACTCCCCTCTCTCTCGTTGCTAGATGACTCCATAGATTGATCTTGGTGATACGTAGAAAATTTTAAATTTTTGCTACGTTCCCCTACAGTGGTATCAGAGCCAGGTTTATGCGTAGATTCTATGCACGAGTAGAACACAAAGTAGTTGTGGGTGACGATTTGTTCAATTTTCTTACCGTTACTAGTCTTATCTTGATTCGGCGGCATTGTGGGATGAAGC